>NC_048567.1:14889876-15189876 GCF_013265735.2 Oncorhynchus mykiss | reverse complement strand
TAAATCTCCTAGACGATTACCTTAAGGCAGTGTTTATTAAAGCAGCAGCCGGCTGAAAAGTAGAGAAGGGCAGGAATGTAGGGTTCCAGGCTGCTGTGTCTAACTGTTGTTGTTGTTTTTCAGTGACTGTGAAACTGGCCAGGTTTTAAGTCTGCTTTGTCAAGGTAGGTTCAGCTGAGAGGTTTGGTTTGGTCCCGTGATACTCTTTTTACACAAAGTGATGAGAAGCAACCTGAGAGTTGTAGAGGATAGCTTAACTCTCTCTCTCTCCTGCATCCCCCCTGTTACCTCTCTCTTTACTCCTCCCTATCTCTCTTTCTCTCCTGTACTTCTCCCTCTCTTATTTATCTCTTTACTTCTCTCTCCCTATCTCTCTCTGTCTCCTCCTTCTCCGTCCCCATCCATATCTCTTTCTCCTCCCTATCCCTCCCTCCCCTCTCTTTCTGTCTGTCTGTCTAGACTGTGGCAGGCGTAGTCTGACAGAGGACCGTATAGTGGGTGGTGTAGATGCTAGGCAGGGTAGCTGGCCATGGCAGGTCAGTTTGCAGTATGACGGGGTGCACCAGTGTGGAGGCTCCATCATCTCAGACCGCTGGATCGTCAGCGCAGCCCACTGCTTCCCAGAGTAAGCCCTGAATCTTTTTCTACTTCGATCTCTTTCACTCTCTCTCTCTCACACACACACACACACACACACACACACACACACACACACACACACACACACACACACACACACACACACACACACACACACACACACACACACACACACTTATTCTCATGGATTCTATTTGCCCTCTCTCAGGAGGAACCGACAGGTGTCTCGATGGAGGGTGTTACTGGGCTCCATCTACAACAAGCTCACCCATAAGAATGTTAGAGTTCTTGAGGTAAAGACTGTGGTGTACCACAGCAGCTACCTGCCCTTTGTAGACCCCAACATAGACGACAACAGCAGAGACATCGCTGTCCTGGCTCTGGCCCAGCCTCTGCACTTCACAGGTAAACACATCCGGGCCCATTTTGTTATATTCTTATTATACTGTGATTATTTGTTGTTCTTTTTCAAGGCACATCAGACAAAGTCACCGTGTGCTTAGAGGTAGAAGAGGGAGAGAGAGAGAGATAGAGAGAAGGGGATGAGAGAGAAGTGATAAAGCGAAATAGAGATGAGGAACGAGTCACTATGGTAATTCCCTTCATCAAGGTTCAGGTTTCCAGTCAGACTACCAAACAAAGGCCCTCTTTACTGCCTGCCTGCAGTCGCCTGGACAAAAGACAATGATATCAGAACAGGATAGAATAGTTTGCCCTCTGTTTCACTGTCATTTTTTCTTTCCTGGAATCGCTGTAAGTACATAGAAAAACATTACATTGTTATAATGTGAGAGCGAAAACTCTCTAGGACAGCGTTTCCCAAACTCGGTCCTCTGGACCCCAATGCAGTGAACTTCCTGTTGTTTATCAAGGACAGATATATTGGGCCCTGTCTGACATCTAGTGGTTGGACTCAGAATTGCAGCTATTCTAATGATAAAATATCACGCTGGTGGGGAAATTAAGAACACACAACATCAGCCGACAAGATTAACATTGTCCGTAGTGATTACAACACACAAGCCAGCAAGTAAACTATCTTAACCATTTTTGTGCAAGTATACATTTAAATTCAATTCAATCTCATCTCTCCCTCCCTCCCTCCTCTTCACTTTCTGTTTTCTGTAGACTACATCCAGCCGGTGTGCTTACCCCACTACGGCCAGCGCCTGATTGACGGCCAGATGGGGACAGTGACAGGCTGGGGAAATGTAGGTTACTATGGTAAGTGACTGTGTAAGCTTCTACATCCTTAAATGTAGATCTGGTCCCAGAGTCAGATACTGTAGGATATGGGCTTAAAGCATATTCTGGTCCCAGAGACAGATACTGTAGGATATGGACTTAAAGCATAATCTGGTCCCAGAGCCAGATACTGTAGGATAGGGGCTTAAAGCATCTTCTGGTCCCAGAGACAGATACTGTAGGATAGGGGCTTAAAGCAACTTCTGGTCCCAGAGACAGATACTGTAGGATATGGGCTTAAAGCATCTTCTGGTCCCAGAGACAGATACTGTAGGATATGGACTTAAAGCATAATCTGGTCCCAGAGCCAGATACTGTAGGATAGGGGCTTAAAGCATCTTCTGGTCCCAGAGACAGATACTGTAGGATATGGACTTAAAGCATCATCTGGTCCCAGAGCCAGATACTGTAGGATAGGGGCTTAAAGCATCTTCTGGTCCCAGAGACAGATACTGTAGGATATGGACTTAAAGCATCATCTGGTCTCAGAGCCAGATACTGTAGGATATGGACTTAAAGCATCATCTGGTCCCAGAGCCAGATACTGTAGGATATGGACTTAAATCATCATCTGGTCCCAGAGCCAGATACTGTAGGAGCTGGGTTTAAAACATCATCTGGAACCATAGAGAGACAGAGTATCTGTATCATTGTTGTCATTGGACAAGACAGCCTCTCCCTATATCTTTCTTTCTCTCCCTCCTCTCTCTTTCTGCATGACCTTTGAATATGTAAACAGGGACAGTGTCATAGTGTGTAGATGTGCCAAGCACTATTGACCAGGAATCGACAATCTTTTGGTCAGATATGGTTGTCGGATCACGCCATCATTAATGTGTATGGAGTGATTAATAGCTCTCTCTCGCGCTTTCTCTCTGTCCCTCGCGCTTTCTCTCTCTCTCTTTCTATTCCTCTCTCTTTGTTCTCTCTATATCTCTCGCTCTCTTTCTCTCTTAGGGACTCTTGCTGACGTTCTTCAGGAGGCTAACGTGCCAATCATCAACGACGCTGTCTGTAACGCCCCTGATTACTATGACAACCAGATCACCACCAGCATGTTCTGTGCTGGCTTTGAGAAGGGTGGTACCGATGCCTGTCAGGTAACCAGCTATAGTGACATCTAATTTCCCTGCTCTGGCAGTCAATGAATAAACTTGAACAAAAAATTACACCTTCCATCCTCCACTTACAAACATGTCAATTATTGACATCTGAATGTGTCGGATATGAGCAAGTCTGTACCGTTGCTCTCTATCCAGATTCTACATGAGAAATTGCTAATATTTATATAATCCATTCACCCAAGTGAGACTGATTTTATAATTGTATTTATTATTTTACTTTTATTTAACTTGGCAAGTCAGTTAAGAACAGATTCTTATTTTCAATGACAGCCTAGGAACAGTGGGTTAACTGCCTTGTCAGAAAGACAGATTTGTACCTTGTCAGCTCAGGGATTTGAACTTGCAACCTTTCAGTTATTAGTCCCAACACTCTAACCACTAGGCTAATGTACTGTATGTGAGTGGTTAACTTTTTTTTTATCTCAGGGGGACAGCGGGGGCCCGTTTGTGGCTGAGGACTCCCTGTCCAAGGCCAGCCGCTACCGCCTGCTGGGGGTGGTGAGCTGGGGAACAGGCTGTGCCATGGCCAAGAAGCCTGGCGTCTACACCAGAGTGTCCCGCTTCCTACCCTGGATCTCCTCAGCCATGAGGGTGAGTACAGTACACAGACACACACACGCACGCACACACACACACACACGTACACATATGCACACAGGTGGAAGTATAATCTTCTTTTCCTGTCTTATCTTCACAGACGTATCACAATTCACCAGGAGTGCACAAAATGGCGCGTACATGGGAGCACTGACCTTTAAGGGATCAGAAATGACCAAAATATTATCCATCAGACTTACTGCACTTCACCTGTCCAAAAAACCCATCCTTTAGGGGAACCTTGTGCAGAAATTGGATGTATAGGTAAATTCAACTAGATTACTGGAGGAAAGCCTTGAAGTGGTAGCTTGACCAAAGAATTATCAACATGTTTATGGTCTTGTGAAATGAGAAAGTGTCAAATGAAAAGACTTATGGGACTTGCATGACAAAGTCATAGAAAATCACCACTCTGCCAGCCAATGTACAGGTTGTACTGTCATGGGGATTAGTTGTATGTCATCAAAGGGTTAATTTTTGTATTCAGGGTTTCCTTACAGTTTGACTCTTTTCAGGTGCAACAAACGTATGATACACAACAAGCCTGTGTATCAAAATGTATTGCTCAAACAGATGTTAAATAACATTCTGGCTGGTTTTGCCATGAAGTTTCTCCTTTATATGATTCCCTTGAACAAATAATGCCAACGTTACTGAATAGATTTTAACATAGACAACATGTAGCTGAAATTCCATGATACCTAAAATGTTTGTAACAAATAAAACATTGGTGTCAGATATTCAGCTCTTGAAGTGTCTCTCTATCCTTTGTTTGTATCACAGATTGCAGTTCAGAGTGACTGTTACGCCCTGTAATGACACGTTTCTTAGTTTTGTTTTTGGTGGGGACATGAATTTAGGGACAAGTAAACAGGTGAAATGTAAAGGATATTTCTATAACATGTGTAGATTAGAAATTAGAACGTATGAGATATTCATAGTTAAGTCAGAGTTTTCTTTGTTTGGCTTTATTGTAAATATTAGTAACAGATTTTTTGAAAGTGGATGTTTATTTGTAAGTGATCCATGGATTTCAATCACAAATGTGCAATAACAACCAGAATGATGTTCTTATTAACCATTACTGCTTCATAAGTTACTAAGGAATTACGGTTAGCAACACCAAGTCATATTACATATTCATCACAAAATGATGCACTACACTGTCAGTTAAGGGCCTATTACCTGCTGAGAACCACAACTACCTTATTGGTAGATAATTAGCTACACAGCAACACTAGAAAAACTCTGTCTTGTCTGTTGATCATCATGACTCAATTTGCTGTAGTTTAATGTGATGTAGTTTATCAAGCTTATTTGACGGTCTTTATGCTTTCATTTCCTCGTTTTATATTGTTTGAAGTCTAGTCTCTATGCAGATGACTTCCACAGATGTGAATGTATATATATTTTCTGTGAAGAAATTATGAAATTCTTAGTAAGAATGTTATTGTTACTGATTTAAACTCTATTCCTTCTGTAAATATAAATTGTTCTATTGAATATTGTATTGAAATAAAGATTTAATTTAACAAACTGGATGAAGTATGTCAAATGTCATCTACAGATATAGGATCTTAATTTGAGACAGTTGGATACAGAAGGAAAATAATCCTGCAGCAACAGGAAATGTGAATTATTATGTGGACTATAATTAATGTACATTTTTGTAGGGGTTGATACATTTTCCGTAATGGAAAATCAAGTGGAAATTACAAACATCCAGAAACCTTTTTAAAGTTGTACATTTCCTTCAACCGGGTGATCAAATTAAGATCTTACATCTGTACCACTAAAGCCTCAGTAAAAAGCCTTTCATTTCCGTAACACATAACACCTTGTATCTGGAAACATTTGTGAAACTGGTTTTATGGAATCTAAATATTCCTGGTTTACAGGAACGGAACTATTCAGACATCCTGAAAGGTGATACTATAAATGGCTCACTATATGATCAGTTCTACAGTCAACGTGATCTAACTTATCATTAAATCATTGGATAACTTATGACTGCCCCGAATGACCCCTGCCAGGCAACCCCATTAGCTTGTGTATTTTCCCAGACCCAAATGTGTTATAGACTTATGTCCACTGGCCATGCAAATACATCTGTTGATAGTAAACCTAAAAGGTACCTGAAGTACATAACATATTTTCAACCTAAAGGCTTTAGCATTACTTGAATATGAACTTTATACTGTGTGGTATAGTGAGACACCGTCTCTTTTTCCCTTGGGAAAAAAAGGACAATATTGGGTGCCTGCTTTGGAAGTGAAATGTCTTTACTCAAATCACGGATGTGCTCTGAGAAGGAATGAGAGAGAGACACACAGAGAGAGAGAAAGGATTGGCAGGATCACCTGGAGGAGGACGTGAAAGAACCTTATCGCTTCCTGTGATAAATGCGGCCCAGCCCTGCTCAACCTGTTCACATTATTTTCTTTCCCAGGAATCTTTCTTGCAAATCAGTCCAGGGAGTTCCTTCATCATAGATAATGTTGTTTGCTCATTTGTTTAGGTCGTAGATCAAGGAGAGTTGTATGTCCTCTCTCTCTCTGTGTTTTCAGGCTGGAATCATTGGCAGCAGCTAGAGTCTCAGGACATGAATGTCCACTAAAGCGGATGTCTTGGAGGGGTTGGTAGAAAGTTGTTTTGTTGATGAAGAGAAGAATAATGTCTGTATGTGGGATGACGGGACCAGGGCTTGGTCTGTCTGTGTTCCTGTTGGCTCTGCTTCATCTTCAATGCTCAGGTAGGACTGACTTGGTTGACCTTTGGTTCTGTCTTGCCAATCATACATGTAAAGGTAGCTACTGTAAAGCTACCATATTGTGTTTATTTTAGCCAATATTGGTTGGGCTCAAGAGCAGCCATCCAGACCTAGATAATTGTGTTATGATATTACAATACAGGTTGAGAATGTAGACAGACAGCAATATTTGTAGTGGTGCCTTGGTTTCACTGATGTCCCTCATATAGTAGGAAAATACAATCTCAGACCAATTCACATTGGAATAGTCAAACAGTCAAACAACCCTTTCCAAGAGAAGTAGTGCTCTTTGCCTCCTAGGCAAATGAGGACTAGGCTGTGTCACAGGCTATGACTGATTATGTTGCGCTTCTCTCCTTGCTGTCACTTCTCCCCTCCCATTTCTCTCATTCACTGTACCCATCTCTTCCTCATACCCCCTCATCATCCATCCTCCAGCCCAGAAAAACTACACTACGCTACCAAATAACATAACAGTGACTGTTGGCAAGCCTGCTGCCTTCCAGTGTGGTGTGTCCCCTCCTCCTAGACAACTCAACTTCACCCTCTATGGTAGCCATGGAAACAGAACCCTTATCTGCCCAGGAGACCACACTGAGTACCTGGCTGCCCAGGTGAGTGGCACAGCCTTAGTTTATATTATACCAACCATCCAGGTTACAGGTATTTGCTCTGAACAGGCCTGGATGACGCAGGTGACCTAATTAGCATGACCATTGGTACAGCTGAAATCACTGAGAAATCCATACAGTAGCTCAATTCAGGCCTGTTGGAGTGCAAATTACTTTCACTTTATTACTTGCTAATTGGAGTCTTTATGCATCACCAGATGAGATAAGATATAATCTCTCGCTCGCTCTCTCTCTCTCTCTCTCTCTCTCTCTCTCTCTCTCTCTCTCTCTCTCTCTCTCTCTCTCTCCTCTACTCTCCTCTCCTCTCCTCTCAGTCAATAAAAGGGTACTGTGATAACACAGGTAAGGAGCTCTTTGCAATATGGCTTATCAGTGGGACGTCCCGCTCTGACAACAACACACGTGTGGTATGTCAGAGCTCAGAGCGACCACTAGTGGATGGATACCTCGGGGTGTACGGTAAATACACCTCTCTAATACACCTTCCCTGAGCATGGTATTGGACATTGTCATCATTAGCTAACCCTAATTTCTTTGTCTGTCTGTCTGTCTGCATATCCTCTCTGTCTCTCTATCCTTTTTGTCTGTCTGTCTGCATATCCTGTCTGTCTGTCTCTCTATCCTGTTTGTCTGTCTCTCTATCCTGTTTGTCTGTCTCTCTATCCTGTTTGTCTGTCTGTCTATCCTGTCTGTCTGTCTCTCTATCATGTTTGTCTGTCTCTCTATCCTGTTTGTCTGTCTCTCTATCCTGTTTGTCTGTCTGTCTATCCTGTCTGTCTGTCTCTCTATCCTGTTTGTCTGTCTCTCTATCCTGTTTGTCTGTCTCTCTATCCTGTTTGTCTGTCTCTCTATCCTGTCTGTCTGTCTCTCTATCCTGTTTGTCTGTCTCTCTATCCTGTTTGTCTGTCTGTCTGCATATCTTGTCTGTCTGTCTCTCTATCCTTCCTGTCTGTCTGTCTGCATATCTTGTCTGTCTGTCTCTCTATCCTGTCTGTCTGTCTGTCTGTCTGTCTGTCTGTCTGTCTGTCTGTCTGTCTGTCTGTCTGTCTGTCTGTCTGTCTGTTTGTCTGTCTGCATATCCTGTCTGTCTCTCTATCCTGTTTGTCTGTCTGTCCTCTTCGGATACATTTTCAGAGGACGGCAGTTACTTTGCCACCCTCATTGGCTGCGTCATTGGTGGTTTCTTTGGTATCATCATCGTCATTGGTCTGTCATACACTGTGCTCAGGAGATCTGAGAGGTTCCAGCTCTGTTTCAGTAAGTACCTCTCTCCTTTAGCCCTAACAGAGGATGAACCAGAGAATGATGCCCTGCCCTGCGATGTTCATATGGTTCTCGTCTCTTTCTTGTGTTTGTGTCAACAGGGGGAAAAGACCGTGAGGATGACATCACCACAATGGTGACAAAGGATTAAACACACACCTTTCAATAATGTTGGATTTACTTATTCAACTTCTTAAGGTGACACTTTGTGGGGGTTTTAGCATATGCAAATTTTTATTGTAATTTCTATTTTGTTTTTATTATTTGCTTATCTAGCAGTATGCAGTTTCTGATACTAGCATCAGATTCCTGTGTTTTTAGTTAACGTAGGAAGTTAAACTAAATGTTGCATTTTGAAAAGTTCTTACCAAAGACCATATATCATATTCTCTCTCCTAAGAGTAGAGTTTTTTTTTTGCCTTCGTTAGTTCAGCCGCAGTTCTACTATTTGTCCAGCAGAGAGCAGCCATGACAGTACATGAACTGAAGTTCAATGAAGCTGAGATACTACTAAAGCGTTTTAATAATGTACTATAATTGCGTCTCAGACTTTTCCTCCACTCCGGGAATACTGAAGTTTATGTTCATTTTTTATACTGCGTTTTATAGCTCCATTAATTGTTTTACAGTTATGCTGGCAGCCAGCTAACACCTGTTTTCACTGCATAAACAATAGAGAGCAGGACGTCTGAGTAGCTGTCTAAAGTGTTCCAGTGGAGGATCAGTAGAGGTGGTGCGATGTTGACTCAGCTGGCCTGCTATGCTCTGGTATGACTCTGACACGGACACAACTCACATCACTCCAGATCCCACAATATGTATTGCAAATTTGTTTAGAATTACATACATTCTTTGAGATGTATTTCTATTTTTATGCATGCTCCCCATCTTCAGAGTGGCTTGTCAGAGGATATGGTCAAATGCTCAACGACCCTTAGATGGTTTGTGTAGTGACAAATATGCCTCCTAACAAGTAAGAGTAGTGTACGTTTTGAGTGTGCCAGCACTAGCGTGCTTGTGTCAGTGCATGCATAAATGCTTACATACCACACTTTTATTTAAGTCTAAGCTATGCACCATAGTTGTGTCAGTGATGATGCAGACATATACAGTGAGCTCCAAATGTATTGGGACAATGAAAATTGTTGTTGTTGTTTTGGGTATGAACTCCAGCACTTTGGATTTTAAATGATACAATGACTATGAGGTTAAAGTGCAGACTGTCAGCTTTAATTTGAGTGTATCCATATCAGGTGAACTCTTTAGAAATGACAACACTTTTTGTACATAGTCCCCCCATTTGGACAAATGCACTTATATGTGTATTAAAGTAGTATAAAGTTAAGTATTTGGTCCCATATTCACAGCACGTAATGACTACATCAAGCGTGTGACAAATTTGTTAGATGCTTTTGCTGCTTGTTTTGGCTGTGTTTCAGATTATTTTGTGCCCAATAGAAATGAATGGTAAATAACTTTAATACTACTTTAATGTCCCTTAAAATGGGGAACTATGGGGAAGCCCTGACCTCAACTCTATCAAACACCTTTGGGATGAGTTGAACTATGCACAAAAAGTGCTGTAATTTCTAAACGGTTCACCCTCAAATTAAAGCTGCACTTCACCCTCATAGTCATAGTATAATTTCAAATCCAACATGCTGGAATAAAGAGCCAAAACAACAAAAAATGTGTCACTGTCTGAATACTTAAAAAAAAAGACTGAACCTGTTTCAGGGATGTTGTGCTAAGAAGAGGGTTTTTGTGGAGGGAATGTCTTATGTTTGTGTTGTACCTGCGTGTTTACTTTACCCTTTAACCTTTGGATAGCCCACCCTGACTGTCTCTTGTGTGAGCATACAACAATCCTTTCCCTGTGGCCACTGGTTCTGTAGACTTTGTAGCTGAGGTATGCACAGTGGTGTAAAAAGTACCCAAATGTCATACTTTAGAAAAAGTAAAGATACCATAATAGAAGAGGATTCAAGTAAAAGTGAGTCACCCTGTAAAATCCTACTTGAGGAAAATACTAATTTTAAATATAATACTACTATTTTAAATATACTTAAGTATCAAAAGTCAATGTAATCTCTAAAATGTACTTAAGTATCAAAAGTAAAAGTATAAATAATTTCAAATGTATTTTAAAAAGCAAACCAGACGGCATCCAAAAACTTTTTGGGGGGGAGGTGGGGGGGTAGCCAGCAGAACCCTCTTACACTCAGATATAGTAATTTACAAACAAAGCATTTGTGTTTAGTCAGTCCACCAGATCAGAGGCAGTAAGGATGACCAGGGATGCTCTCTTGATAAATGCGTGACTTGGGCCATTTTCATGTCCTGCTAAGCATTCAAAATGTAATGAGTACTTTTGGGTGTCAGGGAAAATGTATGGAGTAAAAAGTACATGATTTTCTTTAGGAATGTAGTGAAGTAAAAGTATAAATTGCAAAAAAATATGCATAAATAGTCAAGTGAATTACAGATACCCCAAAAAACTACATAGGTAGTACTTTAAAGTATTTTACACCACTGGGTATGTAGGTATGCAGTCTTCCAATCAATTAGTGATAGATGTGTTTGTGTTCTACAGCTTTTTCCTCCTCTCTGCTATATGGTCAGTTTTGAACATTGTGGAAAAGTTGGGTTTGTTGTTCACTTATCATCAGTAATACATGTCTTAAAACTATTCTGGTTTCATGGAATACAACAATGGAACACACGTATGTTGGCCCCAATACACACACAAACTTGGACACCACAGAATGGACTTTATCTCACAGTTTTATCAGTCCTTCATGGTGGTAACCCCCTCTTTCTCATGTCAGGTCTTCATATGTCACTGATGGTCCCTCTAACTAGTATATAACCACTCACATTATTCTATTATCACTTGTGAAGAACTGGATACGTATTCCTTCGCAGATGCTGCGGGGATATAAATAGTCCCAGATAGCAGCAAGTCACCATGCCAATAATGTGCAGAGGTTCAGTCATGTGTCCCCTCTGAGGAGCCAACATAATGGTGTGAGCCTTAGGTTCTTGACTCTGTTGTTCAGTTCACTGTGTTAGCCTTTTTCATGGCTTTGTGTTTTCATTTACTTTCCACACTACTCCAAGTGAGTAGCACATGATCACACAGACAGACAGGCAGGCAGGAAGACAAACCTGTTTTTTACGAAGCATGTGACAAATACATTTGAATTTTATTTGTTTTCAGACAGACGCAGACAGGCAGGCAGGAAGGCAGGCAGGCAGGCAGGCAGGCAGGCAGGAGTTCTGATCTCTGAGCTATGATAGCTGTCTCTGTGAGTTGGGGATAGAGGTGGAATATTCCAAAGGATTATATTGTATTCAAGGCCCCTCCCTCTCTGTGAGGTGAGCATGATCTCAATCTGAAAGCTGAAAAGAAAAAAGCTTGTCTTTTAAAAAATATAATTTAACAAACTAATCCCGGGTTGCTAATTATTAGTTTGACAACAAACAACATTGTTGGGCACGTTACCTAGTTAGCTATCAACCTGCTAACTTGACAGTAGGTTTAGGCATATTTGATTGGCACAGGAAGAAAGGAAATGGGTCTGCTACTCATGAGATGTGCTTCAAAAGGGAGGGTTCATATACAGTAGGTCCAAATGGAAGCCTAAACTATATACAAAAATCTATTTCTTTCTGGTGCTATTTCAATTCTGTTTGTTGCCTAACATTTTAAACGTTGAGAGCAGTGTGCCTACAGTGCATTCTGAATGTATTCAGACCCCTTCACTTTTTCCACATGTTGTTACATTACAGCCTTATTCTAAAATTGATTAAATAAAACATGTTCCTCATCAATCTACACACAATACCACATGTTTATACAAAATAAAAATACAGAAATACCTTATTTACATAAGTATTCAGACTCTTTGTTACAAGACTCGAAATTGAGCTCAGATACTGTACATCCTGTTTCCATTAATCATCCTTGAGATGTTTCTACAACTTGATTAGAATTCACCTGTGGTAAATTCAATTGATTGGACATGATTTGGAAAGGCACCTGTCTCTATAAAGGTCCCATAGTTGACAGTGCATGTCAGAGCAAAAACCAAGCCATGAGGCGGAAGGAATTGTCCGTCGACCTCCGAGACAGGATTGTGTTGAGGCACAGATCTGGGGAAGGGTACCAAAACATTTCTGCAGCATTGAAGGTCCCCAAGAACTCAGTGGCCTCCATCATTCTTAAATGGAAGAAGTTTGGAATCACCAAGATTCTTCCTAGAGCTGGCCGCCTGGCCAAACTGAGCAATTGAGGAAGAAGGGCCTTGGTCAGGGAGGTGACGAAGAACCCAATGGTCAAGAGTTCCTCTGTGGAGATGGGTGAACCTTCCAGAAGGAAAACCATCTCTGAAGCACTCCACCAATCAGGCCTTTATGGTAGGGTGGCCAGACAGAAGCTACTCCTCAGTAAAATTCACATGACAGCCTGCTTGGAGTTTGCCAAAAGGCACCTAAAGGACTCTCAGACCATGAGAAACAAGATTCTCTGGTCTGATGTAACCAAGATTGAAAACTTTGGCCTGAATACTAACTGCCACGTCTGGAGGAAACCAGGCACTGCTCATCCCCTGACCAATACCATCCCTACGGTGAAGCATGGAGGTGGCAGCATCATGCTGTGGGGATGTTTTTCAGTGGCAGGGACTGGGAGACTAGTTAAGATCTAGGGAAAGACAAATGGAGCAAAGTACAGAGAGATCCTTGATGAAAACCTGCTCCTCGGACTGGGGCGAGGGTTCACTTTCCAATAGGACAACGACCCTAAGCACAAAGCGAAGACAATGCAGGAGTGGCTTCGGGACAAGTCTCTGAATGTCCTTGAGTGGCCCAGCCAGAGACTCGAACATCTCTGGAGAGACCTGAATATAGCTGTGCAGCGACGCTAACAAGAAACCCCACATAGAAACAGAAAACATAGACTGCCCACCCAACTCACGCCCTGACCACACTAAAACAAAGAAAATACAAAAGAACTATGGTCAGAACGTGACAAGATCATTATGCATGTTTATTCCTTCCTCCCATTCCTCCAGCCAAACCACAGGTAGGTCTTTGTGAATATGAGCAAATCAGCCATTCTATGCAGTATTCTATTATACACTAGAAAGTGTGAAGTTAAATACAATGTTTTGTATTGAGTAGAGGTGTGAATTTCAGTGACTGGTTCTTGGTCAACGTTTAGAAAATGTCAACAAGCGTCCGGGGGACGGGACAAAAAGGATGCTTGGCCACAGATTTCTTTCCACTGTGGTATTTATATATATATATATATATATATATATGTATGTATATATATATATTTTTTTTTATTTAACCTTTATTTAACTAGGCAAGTCAGTTAAGAACAAATTCTTATTTACAATGACGGCCTACACTGCCCTACGGGACTCCCAATCACAGACAGTTGTGATACAGCGTAGATTCCAACCAGGGTGTCTGTAGTGAAGCCTCTAGCACTGAGATGTAGTGCCTTAGACCGCTGCGCCACTCAGGAGCCCGAGTGGCATTGTGATACTTGGCCGGGTATCTTATCATTTGTAAAATGTTGGTATCGTGACGAGCCTACAGCAAAGGGGTGACCAACTCCATATTAATGCCCATGATTTTGGAATGAGATGTTTGACAAGCAGGTGTCCACACATTATGTAGTGCATCTCTATTCTAGGGAACCTATTATATTGTATTGATTAAATACATTCTGGCTAATGGCTACTCCTGTTAATTCTGTGTCGTGTGTTGGCCTTTTGTATTACCCTATAACATTGTTTTTAACACATCCATTTATCAAAGAGACTACAAAAATATTTTGATTTTTCTAACTCCTACTTCAGCCAAAGCTACGATTCTGTACGGTACATAATGTCTCTCTGTGTCCTCTTAGATTGTCTTCTTAGAATGACATCTTAGAATGTCCTCTTAGAATGTCTCAGAATGACATTGAAAGGTTCTTGGCTGACAGGATGGTTAATGGACTGGAAGGAAACTTCCTGGATTAACGCATCTCACTGTGGCGTAATCATGGAGATTTATTGTAAGGCATTCAAATATTTCAAGAACGCCCCAAATCCATTTCTCTCCAGCTCAAACCGTATGCTTCTCTAGCATTCATTCTGCTTATCAGAAGGACATGCACAAAGTTTAATATAACTGACCATAAAGCGAATCCACCGAAAGACATTCAATGAAATAGTGATCAGTATGAGAGCTCAGTAGGTCTTGGTATTGCAACTCAGTACCTCGTCCCACCCAGTGTTTTTAACCCTAAACAGAAGGGCACAGGCCTGTGTTTGGGTCACAACAGTGCACCTGGACGCACAACACACGCTCTGCACACAAGATCTCATCGTCCTATAGTGTGTTTTAGGTGACAACAAAAAGGAGGGGCTATTCCTCAAGGTAAAAGGAAAGAGTAAAGACTAGGTGTGTGAAGTCAGCAGGACGACCTGAGCTACCCAGCAGACATCCCCAGACCCCTTGCCAAGACAGACCTCATTTTCAGGTAAGAAGGGGATTCACTGGCTTTCCCGGGCCCTGTTTTACAACCATCTGTGTTGTTATATGAGCTAGGTTGGTGTGTTCCCTACGAAAGGCACTTGTCAGGTAGTAAATATATGGATAGGTATCCTTGACCTTGAGTGAAGACATGCTGATCAGCACGGTGACCTTCACTACTATTAGTCTGCAACAGGGAAAATGGCATTCTGGGCATATTGGAATATAATATTAGAATAAGATCGGAAATATTCTGTTTCCCTCTATAAATTCAAATGTATGTGTTATGTTTCAGTATATGAATGCTCAAAAAAAATTATAAATAACTATTTGTAGTTCACAATGTCACCCATAGTGTATCTGATGTGAACTATACACATACTAGTATTTCAAATTAGGATTCATTCCCAACATCGTGAGTTGGAGTTGGGGTATTAGAAAAGTAGAAAACTCATTCTAAAAACTCTGGTAGGAGAAGTTGGATTACTAGATTTGACTCGGTCTTCAAATGGTGGAATTGTCCATTGTTAAACAAACTAGTTTTTACCAGAATGAAGGAGATGGGTGTCTTATTTCTATATTTCCAAAACATTGCAGTGTAAACTCCAGTGAGTGACCAAGGTCGAGCCAAGGGTGTCCTGAGGCCTGTGGCGTCCGCCCCACATTTCCTCCCACTGCTGTTTTCTCTCCAAACACCCACAATGCCCTCCTGCTGCGTCTCGGTGTCTGTCTCGCACCACAAGGACATTTTACCCCTTCATCCTCACTGTGTTTGAGAACAAGGATGGGACTGTGCAGGAGGGCAACATAGACACAATGGTTTTAATGATATTTGTTCATTATTGATTATGAGTATAATCAAACAGTATAATCCCTCTTCAGCTAGGAATAATAAGGGTTAATTCAAGATGGTGTTAAATTCTAGGAATCGCCACAATGCTTACTGGTATGTCAAATCAAATCAAATATTATTTGTCAAATGAGCCGAATACAACAGTGAAATGCTTACTTACAAGTAACCAACAATGCAGTTTTAAGAAACTGTTTTGTTAAAGTGACTATTGGCCCAATAATAACAGAGAGGAGCAGCAGTGTAAAACAAGGGGTAATGCAAATAGTTTGGGTAGCCATTTGATTAGATGTTCAGGAGTCTTCTGGCCTGTGGGTAGAGGCTGTTTAGAAGCCTCTTGGACCTTGACTTGTGAGATGTTATGCTGTTATAACAGATGCCTTTTCTCCGTTTGCTCCCAGTCAGGTTGTGTACAAGATGAGCCAATTCTCAGTTCTGGTTATGCTGGCAGGTAAATCAGACATTTTCACGATAAAGATGCATGGGGTAATGCAACAGATGAATTCTTCAAAATAAATAAATATTATTAAAGATTTTATGGACATTAGTATGGAAAGCTATAGTAGGCACTACAAATCAGTGAAACAACAGACAAGTTCTGCTTAGCCTTAGAAGGAATGTTTTAATGTACTTGACATTGACCTTTTGTGTTCTTCCAAGAAATGACAGTTGACCTTGACCCTTAACATGATCAAAACTACATATAAACTTAGATCCATCCACCAAATGCCAAATGTTTAAAAAATGTTTCTTATTTTTCTCTCCTAGTTCTCTGTGCATTCTTTGTGGAAATTGAAGCAAGTAAGAAAAATGTGATTTAGTGTTGTCTCTAGTTGTCTGGCGGGTTGGTCAAAACTTGCTCTTTGTTAAACTCTGTTTTTCATGAGGTTTTGTTTTTATGTGACTGTGAATGAGAACTAACTATTTTCAGCAGATTTGATCACTGCCACTTAAACCAGTCACACACTGTGCAGACAGTCAGAGCAACATGTGTTTTATTTGCTTGAGGTTCATTATCTGTTCTCCCCCCCCCCCCCCCCTCTGCAGATCCATTTGTTTACAGTAAGTAGCTCATTCCTCTACTCTAGTTCAAATGGAACTGATAAATCACCACCACCAAACAAAATTAACATAGTGGTATGTAAGTGACCATATTCTTATTGGATATGAAATGACATCAGAAATATGCTTCTGTCATTGGATGAATCATTGTACCTGTGTGACCCTGAGCTGTTGAATGTTGACTTTCCCAGACTATGAGAGACTACGAATTGGAGGCCTGATCATTGCAGGCTTGCTTGTAGCAGGTGGATTGTTTGTCCTACTTAGTAAGTACACATAGTCCAATTACTAATACGTTCTTACATTATGAATGTAACTCAAGAGGATAGACCCAGACTCTGTCAGTGTTTGTAGTAACATCTCATTATTCTCTCTTCAGATCCCAAATGCACTAGAAAGAACAAGTAAGAGCCTATGTTCTATCCATATGTTTATAAACCCTTTACTAGGCCTACATAGACGCTTCACAACTCATTTATACTGCATAAGAAATTTCCTTTCATATGATTGTTACATTGTACTGTTGTACTGTGTGTGTAAAAAAATGTATCTTGTTCCAATCTCCATTTTTTTATTTTATTTCTCCAACAACTAAAGAAAATCTGAAGATGACACAAGTGAACTCTAAGCATCTCTGATGGAATCTGACTAACTAGTTGCTGTTGTTCTAATGATGAAGATTCGGGGGTGGGAATGGGGCAGGGTTCTGGCCATGACAATGTAATGACACCTGAATGGATGTGAGAGCGGATGGAGGGTGGACCACAATGCATCTATTTACTGTTTTGTTTCTTTATTGGCAAAAAGAAATGGGTTTATTTTAAGGTGTTTTACGGTGGTAGTGAGATGTATGAATGAACAACTGAAATACATTTCATTTAGCTATAGGCCCTGGGCATTATGGTCAAACAGAGTTGTATTGAGCTAAAACGATTAGCCTTCAATTGTTTGTGTAAATTTTAATGAAAAGCCAAATAAATACCATTGAATACCATTCTTAGAAGTAAACATGTTAAACTGTTTGTGTTCAGAGATGTGCACTGTGCATGCTCTCACGATACAATATGTAACCAAAGCAGGTACTGTACACAACTATTTTGAATATATTGATGTGATAATGTTCGATTTGGTATCTGCCAAATCACCGTTTTTACATAGGCTAATGATATAGGCTAATGATTTGTTATAGCAACAACAGGGCATTGAAAGCAACCAATGACAAACAAAGAATAAAATCCTCCTCCTATCCAACGCATGCAACTTCAATTTAAACTCAGCCTATTTTCAAGCTGAGCAAACCTGTTGAGCCTCAGTGAAAAAAGGGTGTTGGCGACTGTCTGATTTAAGAGTACGTTCGTCTATTGTGTGTCGCTCCATGCCCGACATTTCCTGGTTTTCCCCCTACACACATCTCCATTTGGGTTTAACGCGTGTCGGAGGTAAGTTTTCATTTTCTAACAATTAGAGTTCGAGTGAATGCTCAGCTGTAGTTTCATCAATAGTATGTTAACCGTTATTTATTATATTAATTACATCATCCTTAAAGAAAACAATAGGCTAATCTTGTCTAAGTAATTTCTAAAATGTTTCCTTTGCGCATCTTTGACCAAGACAAACTTATCACTCTATATTGTCCAGTAGTAGCAGCCTATCTCTAGTAAGACCTTAAAATAACTTTAATTCCTTTATAGGCATATCCTTTTCTTTATAGTCATATCATTATATTTCCTGACAAGAGTTTCTCAGATTTGGGGAAACGTTGAGTAGCCTAACTAAAATACTCCAAAGTGTACTATCTTTATTAGACTATTAATTGTGTTCATAGAACAAAGATCGAACTTGCATGTAATGTGCTTTCAGTTTGTAGCATATAGTATAGGCCTATGCGAGACAGACAGAACGAGCGCATATGAGCCAGAGCCATGTCCAAGTATTATAAATACTGGTTCTTCGTCACGCAGACGTATTTGTAAAAACCTGCTTTTATGAATTCAGTTCGTTACTCACGCTGTTCTATAACAGTGTTCTTTCTGTATGTTGTTTGTAATATCCAAACAAAAAGTCCGTAACCTATAGGCCTAAAGCAACTTTTCGGCCATCGGCAACTTTTCTTCCCCTTTCTATTCTGTTTAGCGCTGGTGTCCAGGCAGTCTTATAAAAGAGGGAGGACCGAGTTAAATCCGCTGAGATTCAGTATTTTATCTGGCATTACGCTCATGGAAAACAACATAACATGTGGTCCTTCCTTTATTGTATTCAATACATTTTTCTAGAGCCAGATTGTTAATGTCTGTTGAGCTCATCATCCAGCTGTGGTCCAGCAGTGCTTTAATGGGTGGAGCGGTGGTCAGGCCTAATGATGGGATAATAACTTTACATATCCTCTCCCATTAGCCTATTGATTTTTGTTTTACTAGATCAGAATATTTAGTATTTTGTTAAATTAATGTTGCAAGATAATACGTTTGGGACTGGTAGGCTAGTTGGTGTGCTGGCCTTCTGTAATGGAAAATGCATCAGTGCACATGCTGTGGTGTGTGGGGAATTACATTTGAATTACCATTTCTATTCAACATCTTGGTGGTACCCTTCACACGCTATTGTGCTAACCCAAACCGTAGGCTTGCAGGCTTGGATATTTTATTTTCACATTGTCCTTTTCAGCATGGCTCCTGCAACTATG
This sequence comes from Oncorhynchus mykiss, assembly GCF_013265735.2. NCBI lineage: Eukaryota > Metazoa > Chordata > Actinopteri > Salmoniformes > Salmonidae > Oncorhynchus > Oncorhynchus mykiss. Next base: position 15,170,516 of record NC_048567.1, on the reverse strand, counting down.
GTGATGCGTAACCAGGCCAACACAGTACAGCATGGCTCAGTTATGTTCTGCTCACTAGTGTGACATGGGTAGGCTAATAGACATTTTGAAATGGTATGGATGATTGATCAGTAGACAGACATGTCATTATGAAATTGCTTTTCTATTTCAAGTCTGATACAAAAACTGCATGTCCCAAGTCTCCTGTAGGCTATGCTTATGGATCTGTGATAACAGGGATCTGGGATTCTGGTACAGTGCAAACAGCTCAGCTGATAAGAAGCCTGATAGAGCTGTTATCCTGGACTGATCTTTATTCACTGTGGTTTCTCCAGCACAGTGCTGTTGCTAAGGTGATTGATACTGACAGACGGACATATAACTGACATATACATCTTATCGCACACTCAAAGGCTAAACGTATTCTACCGCCTTCAGTGGGTCGCCTACTGCCGTCTCAAATCATATACAATGTTTGTCTAGACCTTAAATACGAACGAGCAGCGTTCAAAAGTGAGGCCCTTCGAGAGACTGACTCATTAAAAATGAGAGATTCAGTGTGATTACAGAGTTTGACTCTCATTTATTCTGTGAGACATTACAAATCACAAGAGAAGATAGGCAAGCCATGGTTCTATATTTCCTCAGTTTAAGGCTCATTTGACTCAGATTCAGATAATTAGGGTTCATCACACATTCACCATAGCAACAATATCACTCCTTACTTCAGATATATGAAAAGCTTATTTCAAGGCCTCCCTGCCTCAGAATGACAGCAAAGCAACACCAAAGTCTTTCCCTTGAAGAGAGGGCCGTATGACTACTTTAAACAGTGAAGCTGCTGTTGCTGCTATTGCTAACTTTGTGGCTGTGGGTAGGAGGGATGAGTCATGGTTATAGTATGCCACGTCCCCCCTCTCCATTGAGCAGCCAGAGGAACACATTGCCCTGCTTTGCTCCAGCAGCTACTCCTTCATCAAACACTAGCAACAAGGAAGTGGCTTCAATTAGAGGTCGGCCGATTATGATTTTTCAACGCCGATACCGATTATTCGGCCCATTGTTATATATATATTTGTAATAATGACAATTACAACAATACTGAATGAACAATGAACACTTATATTTGAACTTAATATAATACATAAATAAAATCAATTTAGTCTCAAAAAAGTAATGAAACATGTTGAATTTGGTTTAAATAATGCAAAAACAAAGTGTTGGAGAAGAAAGTAAAAGTGCAATATATGCCATGTAAAACAGCTAACGTTTAAGTTCTTTGCTCAGAACATGAGAACATATGAACACTGGTGATTCCTTTTAACATGAGTCTTCAATATTCCCAGGTAAGAAGTTTTAGGTTGTAGTTGTTATAGGACTGTTTCTCTCTATACCATTTGTATTTCATATACCTTCTAATAGGTACTTTAGTATTGCCAGCCTAATCTCGGGAGTTGATAGGCGTGAAGTCATAAACAGCGCAATGCTTGAAGAATTGCAAAGAACTGCTGGCAAACGCAGTAATGTTCTGTTTGAATGAATGCTTACGAGCCGGCTGCTGCCTACCACCGCTGAGTAAGACTGCTCTATCAAATCATAGGCTTAATTATAATATAGTAACACACAGAAATACAAGTCTTAGGTCATTAATATGGTAAAATCCGGAAACTATAATCTTGAAAACAAGACGTTTATTCTTTCAGTGAAATACGGAACCGTTCCGTATTTTATCTAACGGGTGGCATCCATAAGTCTAAATATTGCTGTTACATTGCACAACCTTCAATGTTATGTCATAATTACGTAAAATTCTGGCAAATTAGTTCGCAAGAGCCAAGCGGCCCAAACTGTTGCATATACCCTGACTCTGCGTGCAATGAATGCAAGAGAAGTGACACAATTTCCCTAGTTTAATATTGCCTGCTAACATGAATTTATTTTAACTAAATATGCAGGTTTAAAAAAAGATATACTTCTGTGTATTGATTTTAAGAAAGGCATTGATGTTTATGGTTAGGTACATTCGTGCAACGATTGTGCTTTTTTCGCAAATGTGCTTTTGTTAAATAATCCCACATTTGGCGAAGTTGGCTGTCTTTGTTAGGAAGAAATGGTTTTAACACAGTTCGCAACGAGCCAGGCGGCCCAAACTGCTGCATATACTCTGACTCTGTTGCACAGAACACAAGAGAAGTGACACAATTTCCTAGTTAAAAGAAATTCATGTTAGCAGGCAATATAAATGTTTTTACTAGGCACGTCAGTTAACAACAAATTCTTATTTAAAATGACAGCCTACCCCGGGCCAAACCCTACACCAGAAGACGCTGGGCCAATTGTGCGCCACCCTATGGGACTCCCAATCACAGCCGGTTGTGATACAGCCTGGAATCGAACCAGGGTCTGTAATGATGCCTCTAGCAATGAGATGCAGTGATCTTAGACCGCTGCGCCACTCGGGAGACCCTATTGTGTGATATGGAAAGACAAACTTACCTGTTCCGAGGCCTCATAGAACTCTTAGATTAGTCATATGGCAGTGGACACTGCTGTTACTCAAACCTTTACCCAACTGGTATTATGTCTCTCTGCCTCTCTGTAGTGGGGGCCGCAGATACTTGATCTCCAGTCCTCCTCATGTTGGTAGGCAGAGTGAATAGAGGGTGAACAGAGTAATAGAAGAGACTTCACAAACACTAAGAAAAACAAACCATTCTAGATTTGATCAATTTCACAAGTACCTTTACAAGTAACTTCACACAAGTCATTTCCACCTTATGTGATTATTCTTACTCCTAATAAATGTAGTTAGTCCTAGGATGACCTTCTGAATCATTTGTTATTAAACCACACATTACAATTGGGAGAATCTCATTCTAAGGCTTCCAGTGATCTACCATTACAGTGAAAACTACAACATGGTAATATGTTTACCTCATAAATGAATGGTTTTCAGGCATGGCCAGGAGCCTATGAGTAGCTGCATCATTAACTCCTTTTATCCCTTTGAGGAAAAATGACCACAGGCTCTTTGAAGCCCTCAGATCCAACCTTTTAGGCTTCTGGGCTTCCTCCGAAATAACTGTGAATTCAGGGTTCTGCACTGTACCAATGTGACAGACTGGCCAGCATTCTGGACTATATCTCCTGGGATTCTTAATGATACTGCAGATGGAGGGATCTGGACCCGCTGTAGAGGAATGGGTGAGTCGTGACTGACTGAGATGGCTGATGGAATGACAGGGAGTTAGGAAAAGAGAAAGGGAGTGGATTTGAATAAGGGAGTAAGCACAGATGTGAATGGTACTGGTGTGGGTGTGTACTCATCGTAAGTTTAGACAAGACCCTATTGTGAATGAGCAGGTTAGTGAGTGAAGTTGGATAAAATGTAGGATCTGATCATAAAGGTGGAAATTATGAAAAAAGTATTGAGTGAATTAATAAGTTAATGAGTAGGCGCGGAGGAGGGTAGTGCAAGGCCAAGAGAGAGGGGTGAACCAAGTCGTACTGTTACCACACAAACGGCCGATTCTTCCTTTGCTTCAGGCATTCAGTGGCAGGGAGGCCAGCGTGACCCATGTTAGAACACTAATCCCATTATAACCAGGCCTGGTCTCCAGGGTGAATCTGCCTGGTGGGGAATTGAGGGGATGGCTAAGTACATCCGCAGCGCTGCCTAGCATTGTTTTGAACAGACAACCAACAACCCTAAACATTCATACATGAAAGTCACAAGATCGGCCACACCTCTACCTTTTGCTAACATTTACTCTGCAATATGATTCCCAACTTGAATAAGCGGAAAGAAAGAAACCCGGGAGAGTCTACCTCTCTCTCCCTGAATTGGATCGTAAACCATCCACGGTCGATTTTTGGAGGGCTTCCCGCTTGTTGCGTTCCCTCTCCTTCACCAACATTGCTGGGTAGAGGGAGGGTGTGCTCGAAAATAAACCAGGGAGTTTTTTTTCCCTGGTCGCTGCCAAATGCCAAATAGTATGAGTCGCCATACACTGCTATAAGATGGAGGGAGGCTCTCTGTTTTAACTGTGTGTTGTAAAAGCTGTGGTGTTATGGGAGCTGTAGTATTGTTGTAGAAGCTGTAGTGTTGTTTTAGGAGCTGTAATGTTGTTATAGGATCTGTAGTGTTGTCATAGGAGCTGTAGTGTTGTTATAGGAGCTGAAGTGTTGTTGTAGAAGCTGTAGTGTTGTTTTAGGAGCTGTAGTGTTGTTGTAGAAGCTGTAGTGTTGTTATCGGAGCTGTAGTGTTGTTATCGGAGCTGTAGTTTTGTTATAGGAGCTGTAGTTTTGTTATAGGAGCTGTAGTGTTGTTATAGAAGCTGTAGTGTTGTTATAGAAGCTGTAGTGTTGTTATAGGAGCTGTAGTGTTGTTATAGGAGCTGTAGTGTTGTTATAGAAGCTGTAGTGTTGTTATATACGCTGTAGTGTTGTTATAGGATAGGTAGTGTTGTTATAGGAGCTGTAGTGTTGTTATCTGAGCTGTAGTTTTGTTATAGGAGCTGTAGTGTTGTTATAGAAGATGTAGTGTTGTTATAGAAGCTGTAGTGTTGTTATAGGATAGGTAGTGTTGTTATAGGAGCTGTAGTGTTGTTATCGGAGCTGTAGTTTTGTTATAGGAGCTGTAGTTTTGTTATAGGAGCTGTAGTGTTGTTATAGAAGCTGTAGTGTTGTTATAGAAGCTGTAGTGTTATAGGATAGGTAGTGTTGTTATAGGAGCTGTAGTGTTGTTATAGGAGCTGTAGGTTTGTTATATGAGCTGTAGTTTTGTTATAGGAGCTGTAGTGTTGTTATAGAAGCTGTAGTGTTGTTATAGGATAGGTAGTGTTGTTATAGGAGCTGTAGTGTTGTTATCGGAGCTGTAGTTTTGTTATAGGAGCTGTAGTGTTGTTATAGGATAAGTAGTGTTGTTATAGGAGCTGTAGTGTTGTTATAGGATAGGTAGTGTTGTTATAGGAGCTGTAGTGTTGTTATAGGAGCTGCCCTTACAAAAATGTACCATGGTAATACAATGAAAAAAGTAGTACCTAGTATTTTTTTCATTATACTACCAAGGCAGGAAAATACCAAGTGACCAAAAACATAGTAATTTATGGTACTCACATAATGTAACATTTACTACTCGCTATGCAATGGCAAAGTGTAGACCTATTACACTCTTAAACCCCTTTTAGCTCATAGTGAAAAACCACAACACACATGGTCTAGTAGTGTAGTGTACCCTCTTAAACGCTGGAACCTGGATAGGATATCGTGAGAAGAATGAAGGGAGTCTGAATCCTTGAAGATTGTATCTGGTGCTGTTCCAGTATGTGGCTGGTGGCGTACAACACATGACGGAAAATAAATGTAGCCTTATCATGAGCAGAAACACAATTTGAGCTTAAGACAGTTGTGACATAAGGGATTTAGCTACCAAATCTCCTCGAGACTCCATTCCTGTCCAAATCAGTATCCAGCCCTTCCAGAAACATCATGTTAGGCAGAGTATGATCGAAGAAGGCCAAACCCCTGGAACTCTGCTCTGCTGGGTTGTTGCTAGTGTGTGGTTGCTGATTTGTGAGGTGATTTCCTCTCTTTGTCTTTTGTCCATAAGGTGTGATGGATTATCACTGGGGTCTAGTTACTTTATGTTTTGCCGCTGGAGCCATGCTCAATTAACCAGCATTTTTTCCCATGTGGATTTTCTACTCCTTTATGGCATTTGACAGGTATATGATTATAAAGACATTATATCCCAAAATATATATTGAACAAGGAAAAGCTGAAACATAATTGGGTTTTAAGGTTTGGCATGAGATGAAGAAAAGCACTCTGGACAACATTCAAGATCACATGGGTTATGCTGCTCAGAAGCCATTTTGTACAAATCTAAATCAGATATGAGACTCCAGGGAAAGCTAAACTTTGTGTCAGGTCTCTGTTGACTTTGGAACTGGTGTGAGCCAGTTTTGGGCACTATTTGAGCTGCCATTAGCTTCCCAGGTTTGAAAAGGTCTAATCAAATCAAATAGGTAGTGGGACAAGGGTAATTTAATTCTAACAAGTGGAGCCTTGATCAGACAATCAAGCGAGTACATTTTTTTTCATTTTGTGTAGCAGAGCTCTTGCTTATGTGGGTGTGAAAAGGGCAGGGAGGATGAGTGCCAATTTGCTAGGGTGCACTGCAGTCATAATGCTCAGCTACTTTATCATATAAAGTCAGTCTAATATTATAATATGATCATATTATTATGCAATTGTTTATGTTCTGTCTTCCCCAGGTGAAAGAGAGTTTGAAGATGGCAAATATCTCTGCTTTGCTTTTATTGACATGTGAGTGGCAGGTCTTAAAGACCAATCATACACAGCTATTAATACCACTTCCTGCTTAGGTTTCCTCAAAGCTTCCATCTCTGTTCATCTTGTTTTGCCCAGTCTTCACTCACAACTCTGGCTCAGTATTCAGCACAGTAGATACTACTGTATGTTTTGAGTGAGAGAGAGAATATGTTTTTGTAATTTTATGAAATACATATGGTTATGGATATGAATAGTATACCAATCTAGAACTAAATAGAGAAAGGATAGATTCATTGACCTTCTCCAGTGCTATTCAAGGTGAAAGCAGTTGAGAGACCACTAGAGAGTGCACTTGTCACAGGGACGGAAAGCTGACTTGTTTGGGACATTGTTGGGATGCCATGTTGTCAATGCATTATGCTGTGTGCTTACCATTGTGTCTCTTCTGTTAGCAGTTGCGTCCCTTGTGTTCGCAGAGGAGCAGAAAGAAAGTATGTAACTGACTATTGTTTATCATAATAGCGTTCCATAGTTTTATTACTCTAAATCTTTTGACATGCAATAATATGGTCTCCAGATAAATCATTGATTCACAAATTAAAGTAGGGCATTCGCTATTTGCCCATTTGAGGTTGTGTGCGTTCCAGTTGTTTGTATTATTTTCGAAGGTGTCTAGATGCTGTATAAACTGACCTTTGTCATATTTTTGTCCCTACAGTGGAGGAGGATGATCCATTTACCTTTGGTGAGCAGAGAGATACATCTTTCTGAACACTCAACAACTCTCAACATTCCTGGCTTACCGTGTATGATTAATGCTTTTTTCCTTTCACTCTCTCTCTCCCATTCTTCTCTCCCCTGCTCTATCTCTCTCTCCTGCACTCTCTCACCTGCACTCTCTCCTGCTCTCTCTCCTGCTCTCTCTCTCTCTCTCTCTCTCTCTGTTCAGATTATCACAGGCTACGTGTTGGGGGGTTGATCCTGGCAGCAGTTCTGTGTCTGATCGGCATCACCATCCTCTTCAGTAAGACTCCATCACATAAACACATACACATACTCACACATGATGACACAGTCAGAGCATGTATTTACACATAAACACATTAACATTGGACACAGATTGACTTGTGACCATTTCTTCTTATAACAGGCGGACACTGCAGATGCAAGTTCAACCAGGACAAAAGGTAAATGATCTATCATATCAGTGCATGCTCAGTTCAGTCCAGATCAGGGCACACTCTTTGTGTGAAACTGTACGTTTCAGGTCGGTGTATGTGTGTGTGTTATGTAGCTAGGCGTCGTAATGTATAATGGAATGTAGTGTGAGTTGACACGCTGGTTCTCTCTCTGCAGGAGGAGGTCAGGAAGCAACGCTGCCCAGCCACTCAACGACCAAGGTCAGTTCCCCTGACCTCTCAACCTCCTCTCTGATTGGCCCACACTGTACACTGGATGATTCCTAGCCACCTGGATGCATTGTCTTTGCTAGGAATATAATTAACATATATAACTGACTGGCATGTTTGAGTGATCATTACAAAATATCCTCTTCAGAATTTTTTTTTTTTTAAATCTGCTGCCATGTTGGAGCAACGGGTGGGTATGGGCGTTATCTTGTTATTACGCTCTCCATCTGTTTCAGTGTTAGTTGCCTATTGCCAGGCCTTGGCATAGATAACACTGTCAGCAGGCATTGGCTGTGCTGTATGCCAGTCCTGCTATCACACAGGTGGCACAGAGACCCAAACACTGGCTGACTGATTCTTTCCACCATGACTCACTAACTCCCTCCATGCCACCTCTGTCTCAGTGTTAATTTTGGCGCTCTTTTTTAGATTTAGTCTAGTCTTAGTCCTTTTAGCTAAAATATAACTAAGTCGCAATTTTGTCATTTGAATAAGGATTTAGTCTAGTTATTGTCAAAATTATGAAAACAGTGGCCAATTTGAGTCTAAATGCCTTTTCATCACATCACATTTATATTGCCTCATTAACCTATGTTAAACATAAATCACTGACTTCCATGTGCACAAGCTTATCCTATCTTTCTGCATAGCATCCTATTCTCTTCCCAACAGCAGAAAAATTACAAACATACAGTACCAGTCAACATTTTGGAAGCTGGGTGAGAGAATGCCAAGAGTGTGCAAAGCTGTCACCAAGGCAAAGTGTGGTTAGAATCTCAAATATAAATATATTTTAATTTGTTTAACACTTTTTTGGTTACTACATGATTCCATATGTGTTATTTCATCGGTTTGATGTCTTCATTATTATTCTACAATGTAGAAAATAGTAAAAAATAAAGGAAAACCCTTGAATGCGTAGGTGTGTCCAAACTTTTGACTGGTACTGCATATAAGAATATATAATAATTATTTGGCCATGTAAATTCCTAATTCAGTCTACATAGATATTACACATTACATAGAAAACAAACAGACACATACAAGCTCAGCGAGAGAGAGAGAGAGGTCGAGAGAGAGAGGTAGCGAGAGAGAGAGTAGCACATTCACCAGATGGTGCTGCACGATATTGACAAAATAGTATTGGTTGCACCTTCATCACTCAGTCACGTCATTGCCATTGTTATCAGTGTTCCACAGATGCCGCAGCTACATTGGTGTCCAACAGTAGAACTGGGGCTAATGACTTCGAACGGGAGCTAATGACTGTTTTGTCTGGTGATGTAGTCGAGACACTAAACCTCGAGTCCCCTGTGCTCACTTCCGAGTCCAAGTCTAAGTCACCAATGGTCGAGTCACAAGTCCCTATGGCTGAAGTCCTAGTCCCAGTGCTCGAGTCCTAGTCCAAGTGCTCAAGTGAGTCCCTGGGTCCACATTAACTCAAAATTAAGTAATTTACCCAATCAAATATAGTGTAGTGGCAAGAGGAATTTAGTCAATAAATTGTTTTCTATCCCTTTACCTTTTTTTATGTGCCACAAAATGTCTGCATATAGGCTAATTGTAATGTTACCAGTGCCACGTTCAGTTGCAAAATGTTCTCGGACGTTGCAGATAGAACTTCCATGAATACAGCCAATGTTATTCCTTATTCAACATGTCAGAAGCATGTTTGTTCTACATAGCATATTTCTATCTGACCATTCCAAAATGTTGCATCCTGCTGAATGCGCACCAGATTGTCCTTCAATGCATGACAGAAAGAAAAAAACGTAGCTCTGGGATTATGGGTCATATCTTTTGAATCATAAGGGCTAGAATCAAGCCATTTCTCTGAGGAAAAGAGGGAGATTTGGCTTCGTTGGTTACAGAACCTGGCTATGAAATGCAGTGGGGAAAGTGGGAGGGTTGAGCGAGACTACAAATTCAAAGACAGCCTACTTTTCTATACTCAAGGGATAGAAAAACATAGCTAGACTGTTGTTTTACTATTAAATTAAATTCTGCTATTGTTTTTAATTTTGTAAAGCAGCTTGTGTTTCTTACCAGGCAAAGGGTAGCTAACTAGAAGTGGTGGTGACTGGCTAGCTATGGGGAAGCAAGAAAGTTGCCAATAGGGTTGAGCGGTATCCAGATTTTCATATTGTCAAACCGTCCTTCTCCCATCCCGGGATTTACAGTAGTACTGGCTTAGTAAACAAGGGTCCATTAAAAGGCAACAACAACAAAAAAATCCCAGGTAAAAGTAATTTCCATGGAGGCTGATATGCTAAATATGCTAATGAGTGCAAGCAAAAATAAAAAAAGTTGCAAAGACATGCAATCCAGTTCATAAAGTTATACCTGTATAGGTAGTAGCTACCGAATGTCCTTTTTGGTGAGTTTACAAGAAAATGTCAACGAGAGAAATTGTGCAAATGAATTCAGTTTTGCCACTTGCTCTAGAGCAGTATGTGTACACACTGTGTGTGTGTGGAGTCGTTAGGGCAACAGCCTGTCTGCCTGCTCTGCTCGGAGAAAAGGGCAGAGGAGCAGACTGAGGCTGCCGAGAACAGAGAGGAGAACACATGCTAGGAAATCAAGATAGCAGTGACAGCTGTATAGATAACTCATCCTAAGCACTTTGACTTCTCAAACACAGTAGAAAGCTAGGACTATATGATGCCCCGTCTCCTTGTTAATTCAGCTTAGTTACTTAGCTAACTAGCAAGTTAAACCAAATACACAGCTGGACTCACCTGCTCCCGCTTTCTCCCGTTGTGCTATTTACAAACAAACATGTGACTGGCTCAAACGTTCTGGTGGACTACGATAAGCTTCATAATGTAAAATAATATGACACGTGAAATGAAGAACGCAATCTGCTTTATCTCTTAATGTATTGCACAAGTTGACTGCAGGTATTTTCTTAAAAAGTAGCTACAAATATTACAATTCATTGAAAAACTTGTATAGGCGGAGCCGGAGCGAAGCTTGTCTGCTTATCTGCCCACATTCATCGCATGCTCCCCTGTAGCTCACCAGCTGATGTAGGCTGGGTGCGGCACATCCTTCCCACTGCTGAACAGAACTGCACTGCGCATCTGTGCTGCTAATATTAATTGTGCTTATCATCAAAAAGCTTTCAATCTGTCCAAAAACTCTTGTCCAGTCCAGAACTATGGCCATGGCTGTCACTGTTTTGCCTGTGATCTGGGGACATGGAGAACATGATCATTATGGCTGCCCAACAGAGAGCTGTGTTATCTGTGTTATCTCACATGGCTTGGTAATGAATGCCTTTTAATGATTCCAGATATGAAGTAATCTTTCTTTCTGTCCACAGCTCGGGCCAGTGAGTGCTAGGAACCAAATGCCCACCTGGCAGCAGGTCAAATCGACTTCCTGGTTCTGCATCAATCAAGAGATAAAAATTGATGGGTGGAGTTGGCCTGTTTTTTGTCTGATGGAGGTTGTTTTTTAGAGAGTGGTGCTGTCCTCCCCAGAGGGAGGTGGTACTGTGCCATTGGAGATCAGAGGTGTGCTGCTTTTACCTGTGTTGCTGTTTTCCATTCCGCCCATTACTCCTGTTTCTGCTCCGCCCAATATTCACACTGTAACTCGCCACCAGCAAGCACACACAGACAGACAAAGCAGGACACGATTTTTCCCCCATGTTCTTTGTATTTAAACAAATAACCAAATGATGCTGTGTGTCGATTCACTCATTATTTCATTGCAATGTTTTTCACCTTTAGTGACTCCAACTGTATGTGGAAATTATGTGGTAGATTTGACTGTTGGTGTGCGTTTTGAATTGCCATACTGTCCCCTAATAATCTTTCATGCATATACTTTACTGTAAAATAGGTACCGGTAGCCATAAACTATTATAATGTCAATAACTATTCACACACCTTTATCTTGATTATTCCTATATTAACTTTTTAGTTGAATGTAGAAAAGTGCACTGGTCTATGCAGAAGAATCTGTTGTATGATAAATGCAAGGTTTTTTAATAATACAGAATGTTAAAATTATTTCAATAAGCGGATGATATAGTCTTGTTTGAGAGTGTTTGCCACCAAAACAAAATGCATGTTATTTTAGTTTGCTAGATACCACTCAAACAATTACAGTCCCTGAAGAGGGTTTTCTCCCCAATTGGCTTTTAATGAGTCACGTCTAAATTGAGATGTCTCTTGCCAAATGAATAGATGGTGTCTATGTTTGTAATTCAAATTAAAAGAGTTACCTTTTATGACCGTGTCCAATGTTACATTACATAATATTAATAGATGCTGGATCTCAAAAATAAAACAAGTCTCTGATAGGCTCCTCAAATGTAAATACTGCAAATACTTTTCTCTTTTTGACGTAAGGCCCATGTCCTGAGTGGTTCAAAGCTACTTATACATCGCCATCTACTGGATTGCATGAGACACTGCAAAAATTCTGGTACAGTGTTTCTCAAACCCTTAATTAAAAGCATTTTTTGGAACAGTATTTTTCACAAGACACTAAACTCCGTGACCTTTGAATAGCAGTAAATGCATTTTTTTAAATGTAGTTGCCTTCTCAAAACATTAATACATTCATCAAAACTACACTGACTGTATAAACATTAGGAATACCCGCTCTTTCCAGCCGGCAGGTATCCTAGTGCTTAGATCGTTGGACTAGTTACTGAAAGGTCGCAAATTCAAATCCTCGAGCTGGCAAAGTAAACATCTGTCATTCTGCCCCTGAACAAGGCAGTTAACACTGTTCCTAGGCTGTCATTGTAAATAAGAATTTGTTCTTAACCAAGTTAAATGAAGGTTCAAATTAAATAAAACATTTCCATGAAATAGACTGACCAAGTGAAAGCTATGATCCCTTATTGATGTCACTTGTTAAATCCATTTCAATCAGGGGAGGAGACAGGTTAAATGAGAATTTGAAATCCTTGAGACATGGATTGTGTATGTGTGCCATTCAGAGGGTGAATGAGCAAGACATATGCAAGTGCCTTTGATCGGGGTATGGTAGTAGGTGCCAGGCGTGTATCAAGAATGATCCACCACCCAAAGGACACCCAGACAACTTGACACAACTGTGGAAAGCATTGGAGTCAACATGGGCCAGCATTCTTGTGGAATGCTTTCTACACCTTTTAGAGTCCACGCTATGACGAATTGAGGCTGTTCTGAGGGCAAAAGGGAGTGGGGGGTGCAACTCAATATAAGGAAAGTATTCTTAATGTTTTGTACACTCAGTGTAGCTACATTTCAACACAGATCCCAAAATTGCTTGTATGCGATTGAGAAAAACTATAAGATCATCTGGACTGCACATGGAAACAGTCCTTTACAATATGAGCCATACGGTCTGTGGTTTGAACACCAGCTTATATCATTATTTTAAAAGTGAAGGTGCGTCAAGGTATAAAATATCCTCTAGCATGATTAAGAATGTCCTTGCCAGTTTCCGAGCTACAGTCCAAATCCACTTTCATCATGCAACAAACAAAACTACCCACAGGCATTCTACCTTGAATAGAGTATGGTAATGATAACAAAATCACCTTATCATGGGTTACAGTGTATTCAAAAGTGGTCATGGCAGGTCATGTGTTGCCATGGTAACTGAGATATGAGAGTCAGCTGATACGTGCTGTGGAAACAAAGTTGTTGAGAGTGTATCATGGTATGATACAACCAGAAGGTCACAGAGGGTTTGTGAGTTAAACAAGAAGAAACAAGCTGAAGAAGAGCATTAGACCTACAAAGTTTTGAGCAAAAGTAGTTTATCCAGACCCATATTGAGCATACTCCTGGACTGAATACGCACTTTGGAAACTCAGTTGACCATGCTGTTTAGTCCAGAAGTAGACTTAATTTATTTGTGTTTCCAATGCTCAATTCCATTTCTTCCAACAATGTGACAAGAGTGAGTCAATACAGTCACATACACTATATATACAAAAGTATATGGACACCCCTTTAAATTAGTGGATTCGGCTATTTTAGCCACACACGTTGCTGACAGGTGTGTAAAATCAAGCACACAGCCATGCAATCTCCATAGACAAACATTGACAGCAGAATGGCCTTACTGAAGAGCTCAGTGACTTTCAACCTTGCAGCGTCATTGGATTCCACCTTTCCAACAAGTCAGTTTGTCAAATTTCGGCCCTGCTAGAGCTGCCCCGGTCAACTGTAAGTGCTGTTATTGTGAAGTGGAAATGTCTAGGAGAAACAATGGCTCAGCTGCGAAGTGGTAGGCCACACAAGCTCACAGAACGGGTCTGGCAAGTGCTGAAAATGTCCTTGGTTGCAACACTCAGTACCGAGTTCCAAACTGACTCTGGAAGCAACGTCTGTGCAAGAACTGTTCGTCGGGAACTTCATGAAATGTGTTTCCATGGCCGAGCAGCCACACACAAGCCTAACATCACCATGTACAATACCAAGCGTTGGCTGGAGTGGTGTAAAGCTCGGAGCCATTGGACTCTGGAGCAGTGGAAACGGGTTCTCTGGAGTGATGAATCACGCTTCACCATCTGGCAGTCTAACGGACAAATCTGGGCTTTTCGGATGCCAGGAGAACGCTTCCTGCCCCAATGCATAGTGCAAACTGTAAAGTCTGGTGGATTAGGAATCATGGTCTGGGGCTGTTTTTCATGGTTTGGGCTAGGCCTCTTAGTTCCAGTGAAGGGAAATCTTAACGCTATAGCATACAATGACATTCTAGACGATTCTGTGCATCCAACTTTATGGAAACAGTTTGGGGAAGGCCCTTTCCTGTTTCAGCATGACAATGGCCCTGTGCACAAAGAAATGGTAGGTCGAGATCGGTGTGGAAGAACTTGACTGGCCTGCACAGAGCCCTTACCTCAACCCCATCGAACACCTTTGGGATGAATTGGAACGCCGAAATGATCTTATGGCTAAATGGAAGCAAGTCACACCAGCAATGTTCCAACATCTAGTGGACAGCCTGTTACAGAAGCAAAGGCTGTTAAAGCAGCAGAGGGGGTACCAATTCCATGTTAATGCCCACGGTTTCGGAATGAGATTTTTGACGATTAGGCATCCACATACTTTTTTGGTCATGTAGTGTATTTCTGACTAATTATAATTCGTTAGAGCGCTACTTCTCAAACTGTTTACAATAGAAACGTCATTCAGACTTTAAAACGTGAAGCAGGGCCACACTTCAATAAAGCTAGATGGACACCTTAATCAAGCACACAGGTAAATCTTCAGGTAAATTACCCTTTGTAGTTCTTCTTATGTCATCATGACAAACCAAATTAAGCAGATGACTTACCACCTAAGTCGTTATCTGATCCAGACTATCTGATCACGACTGCTTTCAACATCTTAATGCTGTCATTAACGTGTTAAACACAAGGCCTAAATGTGTCAATTTAATGTGGTCTGTCATGTTGACTAGATTTTTTCAATCTTGAAAAAAGGCTAAGAGAATTATTAGAACCAGATATAAACCATGTAGAAATGACAATAGTACCTTAGCCTGCTAACAATCACTGCAATTAAAGATAGACTGTCGGGGAGCATAGAAAATGCAAATAAAATACGATGGAAATGTAACTTATTTTGATGTCAAAACAAAAGCCACAGTTTTAGAAAGATATTGCAAAAACGATGGCCAAAGGAATTTTTCCCCTGTAGCTTTTCACGAAACTGCGATGTGGCCCTCCGAACCGAGGTGAAGAACAACTATGGCCCCTGGGTAAAATGAGTTTGACACCCCTGCTTTCATTTATCAATAAGTCAATGGCTGGTAAATTATCTGGCAAAAGTAGAAACAGTATCATGACAAAAACAAAGGTCATCATGATAAACAGTACAGTTTTTCTTCAGAAAAATTACCCTATTTAGTCATTCTATTGTCATTATGACATATAACGCAGACAAACAGCTAAGTCATTATCTAATCAAGACTTTCTCTGATCCAACTAATTTCAGCACAATGCAAAATACATAGCAGCATGAGATAAACAAAACAGTCATTATGAGACACCAAACAGTTAGGCTACAGGGAGATGCATTTCCTCCAGAATGGCTATGCGATCCCAATTTACAAGTGTCCCTACTAACACTTACTGTATGTATTTTAATGCTATAGACAGGTACAGTATGTGTGGTGTCATACAGTTGTAACATGCGTTATCAACATGAAAGCATAATATGCTGCCCTTGAAATAACTGAATTTATGAAAATAATGTATTGCTGTATGTACTTGGTCAAGACTAGAGTATCACACTGTATTGGGAATATAGTTGCCTATAAAGCAGTAGGTATTGAAGGGTGCAGGTATGGGTGAGGTCAGAGGCGTGGCCACGCCACAAGTGCCATTTGTCTGCAAGCCCATTTTGAGAGAGAGCTGGCATTGTTTTGCTGTGTGCCAGAGGGATATTAGTCCTCTATTCTCACCCAAACAACTGTTTGTTGGTATAATAGACACTGAATAGTTCAGAGACATTCTTTTCACTTGGACCTGTACCTTTTTCAGTTGGATTGTGACTTTGCATCCAGATTCCGTTGGGATTTACTTTTAGTTGCATTTTTTAGAGTTATTTCCTTTGGATTACACATCTTTCTATGGACTTGGATTTGGACTTCCATTCAAGGACTGAAAGAATCAACCGGAGGTTCTGGTAGGACTAAGGTTTTCTTATGGTTACTGTTGGCTCTGACAGGTCTATTCACGTATTGCTGATTATTGTATTATGCTTGTGTTGTTTATGTAGAAACCCATATTATTCATTTCAATACACCATTGCACTGAATAGGTTTCCTAATCTTTATTTCTGACCAGGTTGTGTGGTTTATGCAAGTTTGTTACACAAAATGGCGACCACGAAGGGACAGTGAGAGATATAATTTTCTGTGAGTTGATAGGATAATTGGGGTTTTAGGATTGCTTATCCATGGCTGCTTCTACAACTCTTGTTGATATCCATCATGAGATGGAGGATTCTCCCCTTGAGCAGGAAGGAAGGCTTCTTTTAGATTTCACGGCTGTTCCCTTTGTGACTAAACAAAGCCCAGTAAGCGATCTAACGGTGACTTTAGATGCACTGTATGTGGGAGATTCTCAGGATGAAGAAGGGAGTACTGATGAACCACCTCTTGGCCATGCCCATTCTGAGGTAGCCGGCTCCGACAGTATATCCCAATAGAGCCATGTATCCGTGAAACAGAGTATGTTACAATCCCTGATGTCTCTCTGGAAAACAACCCTTGCCCTGGTCTCGTCAACTTTGTTATCTAGGGACTGGACATTAGCAAGTAATATACTCGTAAGTGGTGGGTGATGTGCAAGCCTCCTAAGTCTGACTTAATACATTTTAGAATAAGGCTGTCATTTAACAAAATCAGGTGGTCTGAATACTTACCGAATGCACTGTATGGGTGGTCCTGGGAATCAACCCCATTATCCTGGCGTTGCAAGCGTCATGCTCTACCAACACGAAGACCAAAATGCTTCAAGCACCTGGTGGAAAGCTGCTCTATAAATCCAATTCACTGTTGTTGCTATTAACTACCTGTTAGGGCATGTCAGGACTTTGTTGTTCCATGTTCTGATTGGGAGCTATTCCATGAGAAGATGCACCTGACAATCTTAATCCTCTCCCTCTACTTCAGCTAGCCTAAACCATGCCCTTTTTATTTATCTTTAATATAATAAGGTATAAAAACAAGTGAGCAAGTATACTTCAGTCTCATGAAAAATGTGCTGGACTGGAATGCCACACCAATCCACAGTACAGTAGGGTGTGAACAAGCACACCAATGCTCCTGGGACCTTTATTATAGCAGAAGGATGGAGTGAGTTGGTTTGTGAGAGTTGGCATGTGCGTGATTATGGAATGAAAGTCTGCAAATGCCATTCTTCTCCCAAGTGCTTCAATTTGATCTGCACCTGTTTCAATGTGCTCTGAACATTAAGCACATTCTTTCTCTTTTCATTTCGTTTATTGTTGGCAGCAGGATGTGCCTAAAGCTCACACAGACTTCTTGTATTGGTATATGACGCATGATTCAATCCCTGCTGTCTAACGTGTATTGGTCTTGTAAGTGCCTGTATACCCTTCAATGCATTACACTAAAGGTGTATGTTCCCAAGACTAGATAAAAGTCTTGAACTTGACTCAAATATATCTGTTCTGACACAAACCTGTCTTCTCTTATTGGAGTGCCTGTGCAGAAAATGCACAGTATTGCATCCTGATGAGTGATGAGGGGACAAAGAAACGGGACAGGAAGCCAAGTAACACAAACAACACTTTGCCCTTGAACTGAAGGTAATATGTTTAAAGATTTCCAAATGATTTTTCAATTGATTTGGTTGGTGATATTAGTTTGTCACGCTCCTATTTTTTACTTTAATTTCCTCTGCAAATGAGTCCTTAACTTTCTATTCCTTTAGTTACATTTTCAGTCAGAACCTCAAACCGAACCATGTGACAGACCCAACTTTTGAATTGATTAACCCTGACCCACTTTAATTTCATTGTGTTGTCTACAACCCACATGTTTTTAAGATTCTGTTTCTCTCAGTTATGTTTTGTGTCATGAGCCTGTTTCACAACTTCCTGCAATAAATAGCAGGCTTTGTCTGTGTTGCTCCTATTTGTTATTGTTTGATTCCGGGAAAACGATCTGGATCCCAGTCAGAGGAACACCTGAGAAGAACACTTTGTAAAGGTCACGTGAAATAAGATGGCAGTGCAGGTCTTTGTGGTTGAATCTGCGTTTGAAATTCACTGCTTGACTGAGAATTATCTGTCAGGTAATTCTGTATCTGTAAGGTAATGTCTGGGGTAAAGAGATGAGAGATGAGGTAGTCAATCAAAAGTCATGTTAAACTCTTTTTGCACACAGTGAGTCCATGCAACTTATATAGTACCACAGTATGAGTCATAATACCCATAACACTTAGTGGTCAAACAGGAAAATGGTTCCAATCCTTTTTCCACAATACATTTTTCCCATAGGGGATTTTAGAAACACTTAAAATAATGGCCGTGTTTCATGACGTTTTGTGGCATGACGTTTTGATAACCATGTAAATCTCTCTAGGACAAGGTAACTTTTATAAATATATTTGCCTGTGTTCATTTTTTTTTTTTTTATGACTTGGTGCTGCCTATCTTGGCCAGGGCGCTCTTGAAAATGAGATTTTAATCTCAATGAGCACTTCCTGGTTAAATAAAGGTTAAATAAAATACAATTAAATAAAAAAACTAGAATCGAGGCAAATTAGCATTTTCAAATCTGAGAGTAAATAGAGCCGAATATATTGATAAAAGTCACCTTGTCCTAGAGAGTTTTACATGGTTATCAAAACATCATGTAAGCCTACTCGAAACAAAGCCCTTATTTTAAGTCTTTCTAAAATCCCCTATGGGAAAAGTGTATGGTAGAAAGACAATTGGAACCATTTCTCTGTTTGACTGCTTGGTTTTATGGGTATTATGACACCTCCACTGTGGGGCTCTATTATGTGACTTGTTAAGCAAATATTTACTACTAAACGTATTTAGGCTTGCCAATAACAAAGGGGTTGAATACTTATTTCAGCTTTTCACTTAATTAAAAAAATGTCTAAAAACATTATTCCACATTGACATGGGGTATTGTGTGTGACCAAAAAATCTACATTTAATCAATTGTCAGGTAAGGTAGAGGTGATATGATCCTTGACTAGTGTCAGAACAGAAACTACAAGATTATGTTATACTGTTATTGCATCAAATGGTTATTTTATGCAACAGAATATTTTTTTTTAGAACACTCTCACCTGAGATTTAACACTGACAGTGTATTTATGATGGATTGGTGATATTCCATTCCATGATTAGTGTCTGTGTGCCTGTATGTCGGTAACAGGGAGAACCAATCTCCAGTTTCTTTAAAGAAAGGATTTAGTATTCTAGGTTGCATTGGTCTTTTTTACTAGCAAGCAGTACATGAACTAGAGACAGATATTTGGCACCATGTAAATCTTGATGTCTGTTGCATGAGAGCAAAATATACCTTTTGCATTTTCTCATCTGTGATTTGTCATGGACATCCAGGAGGATGGACTTTGCTATAAAATGCTGTGGCATAGTCCTGTTGTTTGGGCTGTCAACAAATCACCTACAGGGGGGGGGGGGGGGGGGGGCTCATTGTAAAGCTCCATTACTGCTTTAATTAAATAATAAAGTTTACTTGTTTTGAGGAAATGTAAGTCTCTCCATTTGATTACAATAATTCCATGACACTAGTGTTTCAAAGCATTTCATGATGACAGAAGCGATACCTTTGCATTCTTGGGTACAGGAACAATGGTGGCCATCTTGAAGCATATGGGGACAGCAGACTGGGTTAGGGAGATAGAATATGTCCGTAAACACTCCAGCCAGTTGGTCTGTGCATGCTCCGAGGATGCAGCTAGGGATGTTGTCTGGGCCTGCCTTGCGAGGGTTAACACGTTAAAATGTCATACTCACAATCAGCCACGGAGAAGGACACAGTCCTCGGTACCTGGCCATGTCAGTGGCACTGTGTTATATCCAAATATTTATTAATTCCATTCCTTTACTTTATTCCTTTACTTTAGATTTGTGTGTATTGTTGTGAAATTATTAGATATTAACTGTTTAGATATTACTGTTGGAGCTAGAAAAACACAAGCATTCCGCTACACCTACAATAACATCTGCTAAACCTGTATGTGACCAATTAACTTTTGATTTGAATCTTACTGCCCCTCCTATTTCTAGTCTGTCTAATTAAAGCATTGAAAAAGTTAAGGTGGAATTCCCCCCAAATATTCTCGTTAGGCCCTTATCATTAATACATTTTTAGGATATAAACCATTTGCATTTCTAAATCATCTATTGTGTGAGAAACACAGTTTTGGTGTTTTAATGCTGCTTTTTACATGCACTGAAACCCTCAATGTGTTTTCACAACACTAAAAAAACACCAGTATTACGTTTGAAAGGGGAAAGGGGGATACCTAGTCAGTTGTACAACTGAATGCATTCAACTGAAATGTGTCTCAATCAGAGAGGTGCGGGGGGGCTGCCTTGACGTCATCGGCGCCCGGGGTACAGTGAAGAACCACTTTGTTTTTTTTGGAGTACATAATTTCTGTTTTAAAACACATTCGGTGCATTAAATCATTTACACTGGGTTTACATTTAAACGCCCTCCAAAAACCAGATCTCAGCTTAGGTGCATTACTTTGTGATTTCATTACACAATCATGGTGTTTTGAGACCTTCTATGTTTACAGTGTAGCTGCTGCAGTGGTACATGTTTTATAGCTCAATGAAAAGTAGTATATAATTAACTGAGGACCACACTGGAAATAAGTGTTTTTCATCCTCTGGATTTTCTTGTCCTTAAATGGTTTTTTAAAACTGTACAATGTTTTTTTTTTACCCAAAACAAAATCCATCAATTAGGTACGCACTGCTCTTTTTCTTCACTCTTGTCCAAATGCTCTATACATCATGGGTACTCCCACAACGACTCTCAGCATCAGCCCACATGTATCAGTGGAGGAGGGAGGTACAAGATCAAAGTTTCCCACACACCTGGTGGAGCAGTGAATGGTTTGATGGCTGAACAACAGGATTAGGCCTACAGTATACTCTATAATATCAAAACTCAGCTGATCGTCCTTGCAGTGGCAGACCACGTGTAGCAACACCTGCACAGGATCGGTACATCCAAACATCACACCTGCAGGACAGGTACAGGGAACTTGCAGGTACCTTAGTGGAAGAGTGGGGTAAAATCTCACAGCAAGAACTGGCAAATCTGGTGCAATCCATGGGGAGGAGATGCACTGCAGTACTTAATGTAGCTGGTGGCCACACCAGATACTGTTCCTTTTGATTTTGACCCCCCCTTTTTTCAGGGACACATTATTCAATTTCTGTTAGTAACATGTCTGTGGAACTTGTTCAGTTTACGTCTCAGTTGTTGAATCTTGTTTTGATCATACAAATATTTACCCATGTTAAGTTTGATGAAAATAAACGCAGTTGCTGAGTGAAGGCCATCCGTTCTGCAGCGGTGTTTAATTTCCCCCTGCTTTGACAATGGCAAAAGTAATGTTCCGACAGCCTGAGTGACAGTTTAGCAGTTGAATTTTAACCACATTTCTCATTAAAAAAGCTCAGACAGGCTAGGTCTGCCTCCCAAATGGTACCCTATTCCCTATATAGTGCACTACTTTTGACCAGCAATCGGGAATTGCAAAATGTTGATTCTGATGTGTGCTTGGGGTTATTGCCTTGCTGGAAGTTCCACTCGCGACCAAGTTTCAGCTTCCTGATGTGACCGAAGAGATACAAACCCTGAGTTTACCGCAGAAGAAACCAACCTCTTACCATTATACCAAGAGGAAATTCCCTCTTGGGCCGAGGCCAGACATTGATTTTGAAGTTGCAGGCGGGGCTACTCCTTCATGTGACCATGAGCAACCATTCTTCGGCTCATGTCCGCTATACTGGCAGAGGCAAACATGTTTTTGGCTAAATACTGTACATTATAAATGTGTTATAAACATTATGCTGACCATGCTATCATGAGACAGACTTCTTCTTCTTCGAAGCAATTTGATATATTATCTTGGTGTTTGAGTAAGAGGAAGGACTCCTAATGATTCCTTATTTCTGCATGTTAGAAAGACATGTTTGACCTACAGTACGGCGTAAATCTATATCAAATCAAACTTTATTCATAGATCACAAGTTAATGCATTTAAAGTTCTTAAAACAAAAGTAAAATAATAAATACATGTATAAAAATGACAAAGATATGATAGATGATCTAGACAAAATAAAATGGTAAAATGAAACTGAATAGGGCAAGAAAACAACAGTGAAACCAGAGAGACTGATGGAAGTAAAATAAATAGGGCAAATAAAAAGATATCAGGATGATAAAGTAGCACAATAAAATCACCCCAAGTAAAAGCGCTACTGTCTCTGAGGACCTCAGAAAAGCCTGGTCTCATAGGCTAGACATAACATAGTAAACGTAAATCAAGTATACGAAATTAGTACGATATGTTACGTTTTGTATGGTTACATAAGACAGAGATGGTTATGTCTTGGAAATTCTTACACAGGGACACTCAAAGTCAATCTTAAATGAATCATTGTTTATTTGTCAGCGTGCTGGAGAGGTTCCAACCAACTCAATGCATCATAGTACACATGTCAATCAGGAGCTCTGCCTGGGCAGTCCCAACAGTTGTCTTATATACGGCTATACGCAGACAAGTTATATTTGCATGATGTAGCATAATTAATCATTACTGTTTTATTTAATTCATGTGACAGACCAATACTGGTTCATAGCATGTGACAGACCAATACCTCACGAGGCTTCTTTTCTCGAAGCTTAGACCTTGAAACTGAGATATCTTTCAAAACAAGGACTGGGCGTACTGCCAAATTTCAGCTACTGATAGTGAGGGTTTGTACAGTCAACCACTTGCATGAACACAAATTGGTTTATAGAACAGCACATGAATTGAACACAGAAATTAGTTATAAGAAAAGCACAAACATTAAATGTCCATTACATTCCATCCTCATCACTTGTGTGACAATAATCATTACATTTTAATGTAAGCATTTAGATTTTTAGCTTCTATATCAAAATATTCTATACTCCTATTAAAGTAATGGAAATCAACACAGAAAAAACCCAGACACTTCATAATTTCAAACCCTTCATTCTGGGTTGTACAATCCAATTATAATGGTAATACTATAATCCACAAAGGTTAGACTTCTATTAATGGGAGTGAGTATCAAAAATACACACACATACCAAGGGATCTGTAGATTCAGAGATGAATACATCTCTCAATGTTAACCACTGTTTCCATATTTCATACCACAATCGGGTTGCATTGACCGATGTTTTCATTCACTGTCCCTGGGACATCAACCTAGTCAAAATATAAAACCCAGTTGTTTAACCTTCAAAAGGTTGGCGCTTGCTCATCAGCTCAGTGTTCCACATAATGTAAACAGGTTAAGGGTTTAGATGACCTTCCCCTCAACTTGTTAAGGCACATGGAGCTATGGTGTTGTATCGTTGAATGTCATCTTCCAATTACTTCCACAAAAAACAGTTATCACACTTATCTACAACACTCAAAGGTACAGTACCCATTTGCCCTTTTTAAATGTAGGAAAATATAATATAGCATTCCTACGTGTGGCCTACCTTCAGATATGTTAATTTGAAAGATCATACTCTACACATGCTGGTGCACAAACTGGCTATCAGTCACTTCTGTATATTTCATCTCTAATGAGCCATATACAACATGCAGTTTATATAATGAATTTATTAATAACTGAATACTGGCATCCACAGAATGATAGAGTATCAAACAAAAATATATATATTCTACTCACCTGGCAACTTGAGAGTAATCACACTGGTTGTTTCAAAGAGCCACACCGCATCAAACTGCAACACCACAGGTTGAGGGAATTATACAGCATTAGACAGTAGCAAAGCCAATCATCAAACAGACTGGAGGAAACCTTGCACCATCCCTACGGTGGAGCATGGTGGTGGCAGCATCAACATTGTTTTAATTTAAAGAAGGTGTAACTGTCTCTGTCAATCAGGTTTGGGGTCAATTCCATTTAAATTCAAGAACTACACTGAAATTCCAATTCCAAATATCTTCAAGGCTTTTCAATGAGGAAAATGTGGAATTGGTGTACTTTCTGAATATAGTGGAATTAAAATGGAATTGACTCCAACCCTGCTGTCAATAAGACAGCACAATTGGGATACACATTTACATAATCTAGTCATTCTGTTTTTATCCTCACCAACATGAAATAAACTTAACTATGCTTCAATTTCTTAATAGAAATCCTGTTCTACATTAGCATTGGAAAACATAACAATCAACTGAATGAAAGGAAACACATGAAACTTTATAGAAAGAAACAGGATCACTCACTCATCTACAGAGCATGTCCACAGAATGAGACTGGTCAGCAAATGACCATGCAAATACCATGGACTGATGTGATAATAACAATTTCACAAGCAGAATGCAGGAGTTGAGACTGAAGGTTGACAGGGAAGGTCATGTAACTTTTCTATGTAAGCAGGGAATAGATTTGGTGATTTAGAGACATTCAGTATGTTGACGAGATTATGATAATAATAATAACAATAATAATAATAATTTGTTGGGTGCTTGTGTTTGTCCTATATCCCCTCTGACCTCTGCAGTATTTCCGTGTTCATCTGTTATGAAAAGTAGTACACAGTTCATATGTCCATAATTAATCAATAACTCAGTACCGACATCCACAGCATGATAGATCAGAATAAACAGGGCAAGTGTCTACCTGATACATGTCTTTAATACATCTAGCAATTCTTTCTTCATTTAAAAATGTTTATTTGACAAAAAGCTATTTCAACAAGCAATTTGGGACATACCAACCATACCCTAAACATAAGATATGATCAGTAACACATTTATACACATTCTCCATAAGACTAGCATGAGTGATGATGCATACCAAACTTCATTTTTAAAGTATGTTACATTTTAATGATATCTTATGGAGGAGATAGAGAGAACTCAGAGAGAAAATGTCCAAAATGACTTCCTTCTGAGGGTGAAAAAGATACATTTTAGGGATGATTCTGATATCGGAATATTTCATTATCTGGCCACTACTAGTAAAACGTTATAATAAATGAGTTATAATGACACTTATAATGCCAAATGAATTACAAGTAACTACTTTAACTATTCCTAGTAAATTAGACTTTGTAGTAAATTAGATAAACAGTAAATTGGCTTAGAGTGAGCAGTCCAGCTGAGAAGCAGTTCAGGGGTCGATGGTAGAGATCCTTCTGGCGATGTCACTCATTTGGAGCTACAGTTCTCATCTGGGAGATATGCGAGAGAGAAAAAACAAACAACGTTAATGGAGGTGTGTTACTGAATTCACATTTAGAATATGTTTGTCTCTATGGTCAAACTTGAACTTGTTGCAAATGATTTCATTAGATTGTGAGGTGTATATAACTCTTGATGTTCGTATATTAGCAGAGATAAATTAGTGACATCAAAATATGTCCTACTTTACCTGCACCACTACTGGTGTGGTCTGGCCAGGACAGTGTAAACAACATTGGCAGCATCCTTTGGCTCTTTATCGCCATCCAGTGGTACATTTGTAACTTGAATCTGGTCCAGACTGGGAAGAAAAGAGGAATGGACAGACATTTGAAGTCGGAGGTTTACAAACACTTATGTTGGAGTCATTAAAACTTGTTTTTCAACCACTCCACAAATTTCTTGTTAACAAACTATAGTTTTGGCAAGTCGGTTAGGACAACTACTTTGTGCATGACACAAGTACTTTATCCATTAAGTGTTAACAGACAGATTATTTCACTTATAATTCACTGTATCACAATTCCAGTCAGTCAGAAGTTTACATACACTAAGTTGACTGTGCCTTTAAACAGCTTGGAAAATTCCAGAAAATGATGTCATGGCTTTAGAAGCTTCAGATAGACTAATTAACATAATTTGAGTCATTTGGAGATGTACCTGTGGATGTATTTCAAGGCCTACCACTCAGTGCCTCTTTGCTTGACATCATGGGAAAATCAAAGGAAATCAGCCAAGACCCCAGAAAAAAATTGTAGACCTCCACAAGTCTGGTTCATGAATACATTGGAGCAATTTCCAAATGCCTAAAGGTACCACGTTCACCTGTACAAACAATAATACGAAAGTATAAACACCATGGGACCATGCAGCCGTCTTTCCGCTCAGGAAGGAGGCGCGTTCTCTCACCTAGAGATGAACGTACTTTGGTTCGAAAAGTGCAAATCAATCCCAGAACAACAGCAAAGAACCTTGTGAAGATGCTGGAGGAAAGAGTTACAAAAGTATCTATCTATATCCACAGTAAAACGAATCCTATATCGACATAACCTGAAAGGCCGCTCTGCAAGGAAGAAGCCACTGCTCCAAAACCGCCATTAAAAAAGCCAGACTACGGTTTGCAACTGCACACGGGGACAAATATCTTACTTTTTGGAGAAATGTCCTCTGGTCTAGTGAAACAAAAATAGAACTGTTGGCCATAATGACCATCGTTATGTTTGGAGGAAAAAGGGGGAGGCTTTCAAGCTGAAGAACACCATCTAAACCGTGAAGCATGATGTGGGTGGTAGCATCATGTTGTGGGGTTGCTTTGCTGCAGGAGGGACTGGTGCACTTCACAAAATAGATGGCATCATGAGGTAGGAAAATGATGTGGCTAAATCGAAGCAACATCTCAAGACATCAGCTTGGTTGCAAATGGGTCTTCCAAATGGACAATGACCTCAAGAATACTTCCAAAGTTGTGGCAAAATGGCTTAAGGACAACAAAGTCAATGTGTTGGAGTGGCCATCACAAAGCCCTGACCTCAATCCTATAGAAAATTTGTGGGCAGAACTGAAAAAGTGTGTGCGAGCAAGGAGGCCTAAAAACCTGATTCAGTTACACCATCTCTGTCAGGAGGAATGGGCCAAAATTCACCCAACTTATTGTGGGAAGCTTGTGGAAAGCTACCCAAAACATTTGACCCAAGTTAAACAATTTAAAGGCAATGCTACAAAATACTAAGTGATTGTAAACTTCTGACCCACTGGGAATGTGATGAAACCTCAAATAAAACATTTTCTCTACTTATTCTGACATTTCACATTCTTAAAATAAAGTGGTGATCCTTACTGACCTAAGACAGGGAATTTATACTCTGATTAAATGTCAGGAATGGTGAAAAACTGAGTTTAAATGTATTTGGCTTAGGTGTATGTAAACTTCTGACTTCAACTGTAGGTAATGCAATGTGCCACTGGTCTGTATGTCAGAAAGAGGAAGAGAGAAGGATAAGACAGAGAGGAGATGCATGAGCAGGAAGGGAGAGGGTAGGAGGAGAAAGAGGGAGGAGAGTGTATAAGGGAGAGGAGAGAAGGAGAAAGGTGAGTAGAACGGGGAGAGAGGGGGTAAGAAGAAGAGAAAAGAGGAAGATCAAGGGGAGAGGGTAGGAGGAAGTGAGAGATGTAGGATGGTTGGTTACCTTGGGATCCTGGAGTAATGCACAGTGATATAGTTGAGGATGCTGTCTGCCTCTGTGCAGGGTGGAGCATCCTTCAGGGGTACGATGGAGGGATGGGCCCTCTCATACACCTCCTCTGGCTCCTCCTATCAAACACAGAGAAAATAGGGGGATTCCTATGAGAGGACTGAAGAAGGGTTGATGTCACTTCAATAGAGAGAACCCAAACCTGGCTTTAAAATGTGTCCGAATGATGGGGTTGTAACTACCCCTGATGTATTTACATGGTAGGTGCAGTGTCATTAAAGTGTAGGTACATATTGTTACCTTTGATCTTTCAAAAGAAGATGGGAATCCAATCATGAGGAATTCTAATGGTGTGTTGGTGTGTTTCCCTCTAGTGGTGCAGAGTGGGAGTTGTTGTTCAACCTACCGGGATGTCGGACATCTTGCCAGTCCTCAACTGAAGGGTCTGCTGGACTGACTCGTAGAACAGGGTGTCAGCTGTCACCGATGGCCTCTGTTATTCCATATAAATACAACCAATGACAATTCTTTGTTAAACATTTTTCTATATATTATTTCATCACATAATGGCTAGGCTATATTGATGCCAATGCTTGGAGGAGGAAGAGTCAAGTACCTTCTTGTTTTCCTCTGGATATTCCATGTCTACTCTGTGCATGTTTTTGCTGTGAAGAAGGCAGATAGATACAACATATTGATTTCCACAATCAAATGAAGTGTCTAGTAACACTGATTCTGGCCAATGTTCCTGAGGTCCCCTGCCTTCCATAGACCATCATAGTGTTGAAAGGTGTAGTGCGTCACCTGATCATGACGGCCACAGTGAGAGTGATGAGACCAGCAGACACGCCCACAGCTGAGGCCAGGGCGATAACCTTCAGTCTGCCTGCCAATCAGAGAGCACCAACTGGTTCAGTCTGAGTAAATCAGACAGTAGTCACCATCATAGAAGGGAGAATGGGGATGTTTGGGTTAATGACAGTGAGAGTGAAGAAGAGGAAAGAGATGGCCAAGAAGAATGAGAAGAAAATAGGGACAGAAAGATTGACAGACATAAACAGGAAGACAGACAGAGCAAAATATCCAGCTTTTGTCGGCTCCATTAATCAATTATCAAATCTCTAGAGTTCTGTTATCTGATATCAAAGTTCAGCTCTTCTTCCCCTTTTACAGTTAGTGAAAGTTATCCATATATGACTCACAGTTCAGAGAATTGAAATCAGAAAGACTCTGGGATAGTGAGTGGGAAGACTGAGGGGCATACAGTGACACATTTAGACAGGGTGTCTTGCCAAACATGTCTGTGAGACAGACATTACATTTACAGTAGTGATTAAATAAGAAACACACAGGCAGAAGCCATCTGGGTCACTGAGTTCGGACTCCCCACCTCCTACTCTAACCTTCCTCCATCCTGCCCAGTCCACTGACCTCTGACCCTGACAGTGAGGACAGGCGAGCTGTGGACGCCGATACGGTTGCGTGCCTCGCAGTAGTACTGGCCGCTCTCCCCGGGGCTGACCTCAGCGAAGGTGTAGCTTGGGCCCGATCGCGTTACCCAGGCGTCAGCCGCATTGATCCTGAACCACGTGTAGTTGTCCACCGCCGGGTTGGCCTGACTGCTGCAGGTCAGAGTCAGAGGACGGCCCGCGTCGATCACACTGGAGGGCTGCGCAAACACAGACGTGTTCTTAGGGGCATCTGGGAGAGAGGGGAGAAGAGGAGAGGTGTGTGTGGGGGGCATGCAGAGAGAGAGAGAGAGAGGGATAGGGGAGAGGATAAAAATGGTGGCATGGAGGGGGAGTGAAAGAGAGAAAGGATAATAGGATAGACAGACAGGCAGCCAAGGGCAGAGAGAGGGGTGAGAGAGAGAGGAGAAGGAGGGAAGGGGGGAGTAGACCGACAGGCAGCCAAGGGCAAAGAGAGGAGAGAGAGAGAGAAGAGAACGGGAAAAGGGGGGGAGTAGACCAACAGGGAGTCAAGGTGATGGAGGAGAGAGAGAGAGGGAGAAAACAAGGAAAGTTAAACAAATATTTAGAGAGATAGAAAGATTTTTGAGAAATTACAAAACAGAGGGGGCGAGAGGGATCGAGAGAGAAAGAGAGAGAGACACTGACAGAGACAGGTAGATTGATTGGTTCCTCCACAGTGCAGAAAGGAGTTTAGGTGTCATTTTGCATACAGAGGAACCTGAGCAGCACACTGGCTCCACACACACTCCTGCTCACCTTAACACACTCCTGAGGTTGGACATACACTGAGTGGACAAAACATGACATAGACTGACCAGGTGAATCCTATGATCCCTTATTAGATGTCACCTGTTAAATCCACTTCAACCAGTGTAGATGAAGCGGTGGAGGCAGGTTAAAGAAGGATTTTTAAGGCCTGAGACAATTGATACATGGATTGTGTATGTGTGCCACTCAGAGGGTGAATGGTCAAGACAAAATATTTAAGTGCCTTTGAACAGGGTACGGTAGAAAGTGCCAGGCACACCAGTTTGGGTGTGTCAAGAACTGCAGCACTGCTGGATTATTCACGCTCAACAATTTCCCATGTGTATCAAGCATGGTCCACTACCCAAAGTACATCCAGCCAACTTGACACAACTGTGGGAAGCATTGAGGTCAACATAGGCCAGCATCCCTATGGAATGGTTTTGACACCTTGTAGAGTCCATGGCCCGACAAATTGAGTCTGTTCTGAAGGAAGGTGTTCCTAATGTTTTGTACACTCAGTGTACACCATATCTCTCTCTTGGAATAGAAGAGCTTGCAAAATGACCACAGTATTTTCATCAATTTACAGTGTGCGGTCAGGAACCATTATCAGATTTCCTGACAGTTTCATAACATTATCAGCTACAGTGTTATATCTGTACAATCCAGGCAACAATTCAGAACAGTGGACAGCCAGCCATTATTTGAACATTACTTATACAGAAGATTTTAGAGAAATCTTGTTGTTCTACTTACAGAGAATGGCGAGGGTGAAAACAGAGGAGCTGCCCTGTCCATGTTGGTTCCAGGCCGTGCAGTAGTACTGTCCTCCGTTCTGTGATCGGACGCTGGAGAAGGAGATGTTCTGTGTTGACCCTTTGGCCCAGGTCTGACCCCCCATGATCTTGAACCAGGCATAGCGGTCCACTGGGGGGTGGGCCTTGCTGCTGCAGGTCAGGTTGACAGAGTAGCCTTCCTTGATGTCTCCTGTTGGACTAACCAACACCTTGGTGCTCTTTGGAGAGTCTGGACAACAAAACAATACATTATTTGTTATGATGTATTCGCTTAGCAGAGTAGTAACATAAATTGCAGGTATGAAAAGTAGAGTTATGCAGTGACAATTTAAAAAGTCAAAATGCCCTTGTGGACATTGTGGAAAGTGTACTGTAAACTTCCTGTTGTAGGCCTTGTGACAAATGATGCCCCCATAGTTGCTAAAATAAACAAATTACCCAATCATGATTGACCAAGACTACCCTCACAGACAGTGCCATGAACTACTAGCAGTTTGGCACTTGGTCATGTGAAAGATGAATTGATGTTCAATCTTTACAACAGTAATATACTTGTATTCCCTATAGAAGGCAATAACTTAATATGACCATATCAGACTCACTAGCTATACACTAATTGTTGTATTGACCATAGAACTAGAATTCCAATTCCATGGTATCAACTGCTTCCAAAACCGTACCGCAAGCAATGTTTGTCTAAAAACACTAAATACGCACTGATAATGTATAGACATGCATAGATACCAACAGCCAGCCCTTACATGTGACGTTTAGCAGGACAGGTTTGGACCTCTCTGTACCAAGTGGGTTGCGTGCCACACAGAAGTACTCTCCCCGGTCGGTGTGGGACACCCTCTTCAGGTGGAGCTGGGGTCTGAAGCTGTCTGGAATGCTGCCACTCTCCCTGTCCTTAAACCAGGCATAGCTCTCCACCACCGGAGCCCCACTGCTGTTGCAGGTCATAGTCACAGAGACCCCCTCCACTACCACACCCATGGGACTCACCTCAATCACGGTGGAACGAGGAGCATCTAGGGGATGTTGGGGAGAGCGAAGGAGAGAGAGTTACTACATTGTTGGAGCTAGAAACACAAGCATTTTGCTATTCCCGCAAGAACATTTGCTAAACATGTGTATGTGACCAATAAAATAGGGTTTGATTTAAGAGGTGAAGATAATGAAAAGAAGAAAATGAAATGGGAAGATGGAGAGGAGAGAGAGAGAGAGAGAGACGGGGAATAGAAAGTAAATACTAACTGAAACCTATAAGGTCATGAAAATTCAAACGTCAATCACACATAAACACTACTCACGTCCCAGAGTCAAGGCCAGCGGTGGAGACTGGACATTCTGTGGGGGGATTGGGCGACAGGTGTAGGTACCAGCGTGCTGGCTGTCAAAGTTGTAGATGGTCAGCCACTTCTCAGGTGATCCCAGGTTGATGCCGTTCCTGTAGAGAGCAAGACTCCTCCCTTCTGCAGCACAGCCTCTGGCCATACAGCCCAGGTACACTGTCTCTCCTGACCCAAACATGTTGCCTGTCCTCGCAGGATGGACCTGAACCTGAAGCTCTGGGAGCAACACAGACAGAGAGAATTATGGAACAACATTCAACGAATATAACTCTGATTTGTTTACCTTACATCATATTCCTCTGTGCTATGACGTAAGGCGTTGATATAGCCTCAACAGCTGTGTGTATTAGAGACAGTTACTGTATGTGTATGTCCTGGAATAATTGTGGCTCGGAGAAGCATGTATCACAGTGAACATGGTAAATGTCAATGGATATGCTCCACAACATGCTACAATGAATACATTTCAAGCACAGATTAACATGGGATTTATAGAGATTTAATCAAATGAACCAAAATTACAAAAGCTGCAGGATAGATGACTGACCTGTGACAAAGAGCGAGACGGTGTCCGGGGAGGTCCATCGTCCCTGTGGGTGGTCTGTCTCAAACCTGAAGTGGTACTGTCCAGCATCGCCAAGGTTCACGTTGGTGATCTGGATCCCACAGCTTTTATGGCTGCCTGTATACTTTGTCCTTCCTCTATAAGACATGCTAACTAAGCTGGAGTCAGAGTGGTGGGCAAACTCCCTCCGGCCAGAGACCCTGAACCACATCACCCTCCTGACAGTGTGTCCTGATGGGTAGTCATACCAACAAGGGAGAGTGACAGTGGTCCCAGCCCAGACACAGATCTCTCTCCGGGTGAAGGACACAGTCCACTTGCTACCCTCAGAGCCTGGAAGAAAGCACAAACATTACTGATGAAGCCAATAATGTGTGCAGGGTGTCCTCATGTGCTGCCTGCTGCTGACTCTCTGTCTCACAGATCAATACCATATAAATAACCTGTGCGCAATGCAAGGACACCTGGGTAACTTTAGAAGTATAAGCACAGAACAGAATGATTTTAGAACATAGGCCATAGGCTACTG
This sequence comes from Oncorhynchus mykiss, assembly GCF_013265735.2. NCBI lineage: Eukaryota > Metazoa > Chordata > Actinopteri > Salmoniformes > Salmonidae > Oncorhynchus > Oncorhynchus mykiss. Next base: position 15,137,212 of record NC_048567.1, on the reverse strand, counting down.
AAGTGGCATTTAATAAAATGCCGGTAACTAAGGTGCAATAAGTTGTATTCTGCAGTTACCTGGTAAAGCGGTGAGGATGGCGCTCAATGCAAACGCAACTGTTAACATGTCTCCGCACAAGCCCTACAAAGTCAAATTCAACCAGAGAGTGAAAATTGATATGAGTGAACAGAAGGAACGAAAGCAACGATCAGCATCAACATCATCATGACCAATAGATCACCGAAGACCCACCTCGCCAGGTGTCCTTGTCCTCTTTTCTCACAGAGTAGCCAGGAAAGTCAGTCTGCGCGCCGGGCAATCGGTGTCTTTTATTATGAGGACGCAGGTCGCGGAATTTGTTTGTGAGGCTGACCCAACCTAGGAGAAGATAGAAGAGGAGGCGGAGACGGGTCAGTCTCGAGTCTCTAGCCATCACCTCTAACCATGTCGAATCATGCTCCTGCCGAGCTCTCCTCCACAACCCGCTTTAGCTCCGATTATGCAACCTGGACTCATGGGTAGACGTAAGAAAGTAAACGTAAATCCGGGATGCTCAAATTAGTAAATTACGTTTGGTATGGTATGTATTAATTTGTAGTTATCCATAATCTATTTCATATGATATGTTATGAATTCCAATTTGTTGTGGCTAAAGTTAAACTCTAACATTAGCTAGGTGGCTAACATAAGCTAGGCTAGGGGTTAGGGTTAGTGTTAAGGTTAGGGGTGTAGTGCTGCCGGAGTGCAAAGGAGAGGTGCTCCCTCACTTTTTGCAATTTGAGAATACATGGACCTGGTAAAATTATTTATGGAAAATGTTTTCTGATAAATTCTAAATACATTTGATTGAATTCCTAGTACAATTCCATGACAAACCAAATAAATATGTACAGTACCAGTCAAAAGTTTGAACACACCTACACATTCAAGGATTTTTCTTTATTTTTACTATTTTCTACATTGTAGAATAATAGTGAAGACATCAAAACTATGAAATAACACATATGGAATCATGTTGTAACTAAAAAAAGAGCTAAACAAATCTATATATTTTTTATTTGAGATTCTTCAAAGTAGTCACCTTACCTTGGTGGCATTCTTGATATTCTCTCAACCAGCTTCATGAGGTAGTCACCTGGAATGCATTTCAATTAACAGGTATGCCTAGTTAAAAGTTAATTTGTGGAATTTCTTTCCTTCTTAATTAATATGTTTGATCCAATCTGTTGTGATGTGACAAAGTAGGGGTGGTATACAGAAGATAGCCCTATTTGGTAAAAGACCCAGACCATATTATGCAAGAACAGCGCAAATAAGCAACGAGAAAGACAGTCCATCATTACTTTAAGACATTAAGGTCAGTCAATTTGGAACATTTCAAGAACTTTGAAAGTTTCTTCAAGTGCAGTTGCAAGAGCCATCAAGGGCTGTGATGAAACTGGCTCTCATGAGGACCTCCACAGGAAAGGAAGACCCAAAGTTACCTCTGCTGCAGAGGACAAGTTCATTAGAGTTACCAGCCTCAGATTGAAGCCCAAATAAATGCTTCACAGAGTTCAAGTAACATACACATCTCAACATCAACTGTTCAGAGGAGACAGAGTGAATCATGCCTTCATGGTCGAATTTCTGCAAAGAAATCACTACTATAGGACACCAATAATAAGAAGAGACTTGCTTGGGCCAAGAACCACGAGCAATGGACATTAGACCGGTGGAAATCTGTCCTTTGGTCTGATGAGTCCAAATTTTAAATTTTTGGTTCCAACCACCAAGTTTTTGTGAGATACAAAGTAGGTGAACAGATGATCTCTGCATGTGTGGTTCCCACCGTGAAGCATGGAGGAGGAGGTGTGATGGTGTGGGGGTGCTTTGCTGGTGACACTAGCAGTGATTTATTTAGAATTCAAGGCACACTTAACCAGCACCACAGCATTCTGCAGTAATACGGTATCCCATCTGGTTTGCGCTTAGTGGGACTATCATTTTTTTTCAACATGACAATGACTCAAAACACACCTCCAGGCTGTGTAAGGGCTATTTGACCAAGGAGGGTGATGGAGTGCTGCATCAGATGATCTGGCCTCCACAATCACCCGACCTCAACCCAATTGAGATGGTTTGGGATGAGTTGGACCACAGAGTGAAGGAAAAGCAGCCAACAAGTGCTCAGAATATGTGGTAACTCCTTCAAGACTGTTGGAAAAGGATTCCCCATAAAGCTGGTTGAGAGAATGCCAAGAGTGTTCAAAGCTGTAGTCAAGGCAAATGGTGGCTTCTTTGAAGAATCTAAAATATAACATATATTTTTATTTGTTTAACACTTTTTTGGTTACTACATGATTCCACATGTGTTAATTCATATCGTTGATGTCTTCACTATTATTCTAGAATGTAGAAAATAGTTTTAAAAAAACAACAACACTTGAATGAGCACTGTAGGTGTGTCCAGACTTTTGAAGGGTACTGTCTAGAGGTAGGTAAATGGTGGTTTCTTCCCTGTCTTCTCTCTGGCGTTGTCGATAATGATGCCCAACAATAGTCTACGTGTGCACACACGTGTGTCTGCCTCGATATTCATAAAACTCCAAGGACCCCCTCTTGAACAGTGGAACCCAGAACAATTTGTGACCACTACTGTATGTATTTGTGTTTTCATTAGGCTATAGCCTACAAATAATTACACCACATACAGTAATCACAGGCCTATTAGGCTACAGGCCTACTGAAGGATTATTGTTGTTTGTTCCTGAACTGGCCAAATGACTGAGCTACCCTTCAGCTATCCTCCAGCACCACAAGTTGGTTAAACTTTATTAACATAATTGTGCAATCCTGGCGCTGTCCTTTCAACACCACGAAGGGTGCTACAATTGCTTAAAATTACATTCATCAAAATCTGTTGCCTACGCCTAATGGTAATTTTCATCACTTATTATTCTTATTATTATTACAAATAGAAGATTATTACTTCTCAAAATGGTGCTCGTTTAGTAGTTAGATCAATGCTGAATCAATGTCTAGATCACATAATTATTAATTTTCATCTTACAGAACAGAATGTAATAATATAGCATAGTAGGCCTATATCGTTACTGTTACATCAAAAACACCACCTCATCTCTAATGATGGTTAGCCTGAGCTGAATAGTCCCCCAAAAATGATGTGTCAAATCTCAACAGAGTTCGTCGCTAGGCAGGATATATACTTTGAAACAAAATACAAGAAAGGCTAATAGTTTGTTAGCACCATCTGCTCTAATTCACTTAGAAACAGCAATGATTATGATCAATCAAATGATTGGCACGGAGAAGCAGTTTGGACTTTTCACTGGTAAAACATGAATAATTATCATTCACGATTGACAGTGATGATAGCCTATTTTGAAATTAGGTAGCCTAAGCCTGTTTGATGGTATTAAAAACAGAACATGTTCTTAAACAAAATGTGTGGGCATAGCCAGATGTTGCAATTGGAGGATGCATTTTATGCATATTCTAAAATGATAGGCTATTCCATTGGCTACATCTGTACATCTGTACAAACTTTGATTGATGAAAACATGTTATTTTGTGCTCCCTCACCTAACAAAATAGCACTACACCACTGGTTAAGATTAGGGTTATTATTTAGGTTAAAGGGTTAAGGTTAGGGTTAGGGGAAGGGTTAACGTAAACTCACATAAACTCGTACATTGCCTTGGTCCGTACAATTGCCCTTATTATAGTGCCCCAAAAACGTAATACTTCCAGATCAACTGTAATGTCAATACCATTGTAAAGCACAATTTCTCCCCTTTCCAACAGAATCAATTACATGACCTAAACGCTGCCCGTTTCTGCATAATTCAAGCGTCTGGTCTTTTTTTAAATGGCGGGTGGGGAAGCGAAACTAATGCGTGATAGTGAGAAGGAGAATGTTGCGTGGGAAAATAGCTTTTTTTCACTCGATCTTTCCAATTTATCACCTTATCGCCTCTAAAATGTAAATATATCAATATAAAGAGTTTATATAATGTGTCATTACATACCTATTTTAAGGTTTGTGTCAAATTTGAATCGGGTTTTTAGGGCGGTGCTAAAGTGATCTTAGAAGTAAACAGCGGCTTTGAGAATGATGATCGCATGCAATGATGACGAAAAAAATAACTAGGTATCCCCCCGTCACTGACCATTTCTTGTTTTGAAAGGATGATAGAAGTGCTACACCTGGTGGAGAGAGATTGTAATACAGAAATAGTTGCTTTATGCGTGCTGTACGTTACGACATGACACGTCACGATGTAACGGAGGGTCAGTTTTTTCAACATTTCTCCAATACTATAGAGCCATTACCATGTCGATCAAGGCTTGAATAGAAACCTAGTTCACACCCCCGATTTTGAAGTCAACACAGTCGCTACAGTCCTATTCGTTTTCTTTGTAGCCTCGTTTGAATGTTCCGTTTGCCACATTTGTAGGGAATGGGGTGAGTTTACGTTAGCTAACATGTTAAATAGTTGCAAAGTAGCTAAAAGGTAGTAAGTAGTAGCAAAGTTGCTAATTAGCTAAAATACTAAAGTTGCGTTATACTTTTGTAACCATACGAAACTTAACATACTAATTTCAGCATCCCAGATTTTTGTTTACTATGTAGTGTCAAGTCTATGAGACCAGCCTGGTCTATTAATCTATTAAATGAAACTTTACTCCCGTTCCAGTGACTGCTCAGTCAAATGTGGCAGCGCAATCAATTTCCCGCTGCTGACACATGATCCATTGTTTACAACTCACCAACCCTACAGCAAGGGCAAAAACTGTGGTGTCTTTGTTTTGATTAGATATGCTTATGATTATACAACCTACCTCAATATGTCAGTGTTAGAAAGATGCAATTCATTTAAGATGTAAACACATCTGAAGTAGGTCTAAAAATGTGGGGAAAGGATTTTCATTCATCAAAATGTTTTGTTAATGTTTATTTTAGGTATGGAGACATAATTTAGTTGTGAATAAAAACATTGAACAATGTATTTGATATGTAACCACCTAACCAATACAATAAACAGCACTGAGCTCCTAAATCTTAAAAAAACAAATATTTGACATTTTTTGAGAAACGCATCCTAAGTCCACACATCAGCCAGGCTAACACATTCCAAGCATATGCAATTATTAATATTCATATTAATTTCTTATGATTTTCAAAGAGGATGTAGAGACTTTCCCCCCCACATTATTATGAATTAACCACAACCCTGGTGTTGATAGTGAGTAAGGGACTCCAGCTTATGACTAACAGGGAGCAGACAGAAACTCAATTTAAAATATCTCTGGGAAGTTTTTCATCCCAGTTGACTAATAGTTTTTCAGATCATATGACTAATATTAATAATAGGCAATATCAGTGGAGGCTGCTGAGTGGAGGACAGCTCATAATGATGGCTGGAAAGGAACGAATGGAATGTCATAAAACTCATAGAAACCATGTGTTTGATACCATTCCACCTACCTGGCTTCAGCCTTTACCATGAGCCAGTCCTCCCCAATTAAAGTGCCACCAACATCCTGAGGGCAATATTAATGGGGCTTCCATGAACTATTTCTGGCAATATACAAATGATGTACTTATGAAACACAGAATAAAATAACCCCATTAATATACAGAAATGACTTAATTAAGTCAAATAAAACAGATATATAATGAAATAAAATTGCATGTAAATCATAGAAAACAACACTATAAAAGGTAGCCTATTAAACAAACATTAATATGTCTATTTATGTCAAATATATACAATATCTCTTGAATGTGTCAAATGCTATTCTATTAATTTTACAATTAGACAGACACACAAAAGTTGAAAGATAACAGTAAGGAGATGAGTATAAATATAAATCCTAGATGTGCGAAGTTCAGTCCTTGTCAGATTTAAGCACCAGGCAGCAAGATACATGCAGTCTGTCCAAAAAAGTAGTCTCATTTCTGAAACTGTTGGAGATCACTGTACACGTCTGACTGAAATCCATGCAGCTCCTACAACAGTAAAGGCAAAAATAAAACAATTCAACAGGGAAGGAATCATAAGTGGATCACACCAGACATAAACAGTTACTCCATATGAATTAATATTCTGTATGCTTTGAGGACTGTGCTCTACTATGGCTAGTGCCTCAGTACCTGGTAGGGAGACTCTGTGATTTCTACTGTCTTCCTTTTTGATGCTGTGATTGTTTTCCCTTTTCCTGAGGAGAGGTGACAAACAGAGTGGGATTAGGGATTAGTGGAGGATGCAAGCAAGCACACACACACAGTCACACACAGTCACACACACACACACACACACACACACACACACACACACACACACACACACACACACACACACACACACACACACACACACACACACACACACACACACACACACACACACACACACACACCCACACACACACACACACACACACACACACACACACACACACACACACACACACACACACACACACCCCTCACCCTCCAGTCTGGATTCCTGTTGACTCCTCTTCTTCCGGATGGTAGCAAAACAGAACACGGTGAGAGCGATGAGGAGGGTCAGGATGATGTCACAGGCAATGATTCCCACCACTACCCCCATATCTATCTGATAGCAGTGGCCACAGTCTGGAGAGAGAGAGAGCATTCTGATTACTGACCATAGTCAAAACATGGGTTGTGGCACAAGAGTTTTGGGATATAGGATGAGTTGAAATAGTATAAAGAGTGGTTAAAGTTAATTTGTAGCTAGGGGGCAGTATTTTCATTTTTGGATAAAAAACGTTCCCGTTTTAAACGGGATATTTTGTCACGACAAGATGCTCGACTATGCATATAATTGACAGCTTTGCATAGAAAACACTCGGACGTTTCCAAAACTGCAAAGATATTGTCTGTGAGTGCAACAGAACTGATGTTACAGGCGAAACCCAGATAAAAATCCAACCAGGAAGTGCCCCACATTTTGAAAGCCCTGCATGCCAATGACTCCTTATATGGCTGTGAATGGGCTACGAATGAGCTTACGCCTTCTACGTAGTCCCCAAGGTGTCTACAGCATTGTGACGTCTTTTTACGCATTTATGTTGAAGAATAGCCGTAAGTGACCACATTGAGAAAGTGGTCACATGATGCTCCCGCAGAAAATCTTGCGTCAAGTACAGAAGTAGCCATTTTTCCAATCGCTTCTTATGAGAAACCAATTGTCCCGGTGGATATTTTATCGAATAGATATGTGAAAAACACCTTGAAGATTGATTCTAAACAATGTTTGTCATGTTTCTGTCGATACTATGGAGCTAATTTGGAAAAAAGTTTGGCGTTGTAGTGACCACATTTTCCGGTCGATTTCTCAGCCAAACGTGAAGAACAAATGGAGCTATTTCGCCTACAAAAATAATATTTTTGGAAAAAAGGAACATTTGCTATCTAACTGGGAGTCTCCTGAGTGAAAACATCCGAAGTTCTTCAAAGGTAAATGATTTAATTTGATTGCTTTTCTTATTTTCGTGAAAATGTTGCCTGCTGCCAGCAGAGCCTAGCATAGCATTATGCCATGATAAACTTACACAAATGCTTGTCTAGCGTTGGCTGTAAAGCATATTTTGAAAATTTGAGATGACAGTGTGGTTAACAAAAGGCTGTGTCTCAATATATTTCATTTGTGATTTTCATGAATAGGAACATTTTCTGGGTATATTTATGTCCGCTGCGTTATGCTAATTAGTTTGAGGCGATGATTACATGCGGGATGGGTAGTATCAAGAAGGCACCTGCTCTCAATTATTACAAAAATCGATAGTGGTATCAACAGCAGCTAAATACCTTGTTCTCCTTCGGCAGGACCTGAAAGAAAAGAGAGATCAAGGATCAAGAAAGAAAATAGCAAAATAAGTGAAGGGAATGTTAATTCACTTACAAAAGCAGATAACAGAACATGTACTGTATAACATCTATATATTATCTCTTGAATGACTCCAATGCAGGTGAAAAAAGGACACTTCTTCCTTTTCTTCACTTCTTCTTTTTGGGTACATTTCTTGTAAATTCACTCCCAAATTCACCCCCAACTCGCACAAACAAACACTTCAAAAAGTCAACACATAGACTCTATTTCAACAATCATTTTTATTTGTTTAGAAAAATGAATTCTAACACTAGATATGCGTCTTTTAGAAAAGTGCTCCTGTGTCCTTTAGAAAATATTTACTACTGACTTATTTACTTAACCTCTATTTTATCAGAGAATCATACTGAAACTAAATGATCCATGAATTACAGATGAGCCATGAATTACATAAATTACAGAAAACACACACATCAAAATATAAACACAAAACACAAGCAGAAATAAAAACACAGTTATAGAAATCAAACACAATCAGTGATAAGGTCCTCAATCAACTTTCTGAATTGCCCTAGAGGCACCAGAACATCACATTTAATTAAGAACATTCTGAAGATTGTTCCACAAATAACATGCAAGAAAACTAAAAGCTTATTTACCTAACTCAGTAGAGACAAAAGGAATTAGGAGTTAGCCATCCCTGAGACAGGGTGTGGTAACTTCTATGTCTAAAGTTTAGTAAGTATGTTTGGTACAGTGGGACTTTTTTGTCAAAGGGCTTTATAAATGAAACCATAGCAATGTTTCAACCTACGTGACATCAGAGGGCCAACCAACTTTCCAGTAGAGAATGCCGTGATTTGTACAAAAATTGTCGCCAGTAATAAAGCGCAGTACACTGTGATAAACTGCATCTAATGGCTTTAATGAAGTGGCAGCTGTGTTCGTATAGTCGCCATAGTCTAGGACTGATAGCAACGTCGACTGAATAATCTGCTTTCTACTATTTAGCGAGAGGCAGGACATATTTCTATAGAAGAAGCCTATTTTTATTCTCAGCTTGTTAACTATACTGAACAAAAATGTATATGCAACATGTAAAGTGTTGGTCCCATGTTCCATGAGCTGGAATAGAAGATCCCAAAAATGTTCCATACGCACAGAAAAGCTTATTTTTCTCAAATTTGGTGCAAAATTTTGTTTACATCCCTGTGAGTGAGCATTTCTCCGATCCAAGATAATTGATCCACCTGACAGGTGTGGAAGAAGCTGGTTAACAACATGATCATTACACAGGTGCAACTTGTGCTGGAGATAATAAAAGGCCACTCTAAAGTGTGCGGTTTTGTCACAGATGTCTCAAGTTTTGAGGGAGAATGCAATTAGCATGCTGACTGCAGGAATGTCCACCAGAGCTGTTGCCAGATAATTGTATGTTAATTTCTCTACCATAAGCCGCCTCTAACATCGTTGTATAGAATTTGGCAGTATGTCCAACCGGCCTCAAAACAGAAGACCACGTGTAACCACACCAGCCCAGGACCTCCACGTTTGGCTTCTTCACCAACGGGATCATCTGAGACCAGACACCCGGACAGCTGATGAAACTGAGGAGTATTTTGGTCTGCATAAGCCCACCCACAAAGCCCTTTTGTGGGAAAAAAACGAATTCTGATTGGCTGGGCCTGGCTCCCCAGTGGATGGACCTGGCTCAGAAGTGGGTGGGCTTATGCCCTCCCAGGCCCACCCATGGCTGAGTCCCTGCCCAGGCAAGTGAAATCTATAGATTAGAGCCTAATTTATTTAATTTATTTTTCAGTTGACTGATTTCCTTATATGAACTAACTCAGTAAAATTGTTGAAATTGTTGCATGTTGCTTTCATATTTTTGTTCAGTATAACTCATCAATATGCTTTTTAAAAGACAGCTTTTCATCTATCAGATGCCCAGATATTTGTAAGCACGGACACGATCAATATGGAAACCATCCAAAGTAGATTATGCTTAAATCATCAGACTTACTTTTATTCACTCCAGAGAATAACATATACTTAGTTTTACCTGCATTCAGTACTAATTTCAGGTCAATAAAGTTTTTATGTTATACAATGAAGGCAGACTGTAGTTCAGATAGAGCCTGGTCAACCGTGGGGGCAATAGCATACACAACAGTATCATCGGCATACAAGTGCAGGGTACAATTTTTTTACAGACAAGTAGACATTGTTAATGTAAACTGTAAAAAGTACAGGGCCCGGAATCGACCCTTACGGGACACCTTTCATAATATCCAGGAAGCCTGATTTAACACCATCAGCAGATATACATTGAGTTCTGTCTGTCAAGAAAGTGTTAAACTAGTTACATGCAGCCTGGTCTAGGCCAAATTGAGGAAAGCCTCTGAATTAGCAGTGAGTGATCAACAATATCGAAAGCCTTTGACAGGTCAATGAAGAGGACAGCACAATGTTGACTTATATCCATACACTTAATCACATAATTTACAACTAGGGATGCCTCTCTAAAGCCTCTGACATTATGTTGTGTAGAGAAACTCTATTATCAATATGATCACAATTTAAAAACAGGTAAACTCAGTTACTTGAGAAAGTAACGGTTAAGGGTCAGTAACATGTAACATGTCAGCTAACTATTTACTAACCTTAATAAGCCTTATCCTAACCTTAAACGTACCTCTTACCCTAACACTTATTCTTAACCTAACCCTAACAGTAACCTTAGCATGCAGTTACTTATCAACAGATAGTTTGTTGATAATATGACCACATGTAGAGCTACTTACCAAATAATCCTTTCAGGGGAGCCACGATACAGAGGGCCTTGCCCATTTTCAGCCTGGTCCTACTAAGGAGACTAGAGGAGAGGAGAGGTCTAAGGCTCCGGGTCCCTGGTGCTTTGTCCAAGGTAATCTGTCCCCAATGACTCTGTGGTAGAGCTAGCAAAACAGACAAGGTAACATGTAAACCTTAGGAGTGCTAGAGACAGTGGTCTGTGTGTCCTGTAACTGTGTGTCCGTGTGTGAGAGAGCAAAGGGGGAGCAGATTGACAAGGAAGCCAGTGAGTAAGTTTCTGTTTCTGCCCCTGTGATGTCATGTCCACATGAGTGTTGAACACACATCAGCTCACACAGATTGATAACATACATGTCGTTTTGAGAACACAAGACATTGTCAGTGGCTCAAATATTAAAAACTTTTCTCCCCCAATATAACTTGTTCACCCTCTTGATATACTTCTATTAATTTAGATTCATGCTTAAAGCAGCAATCAGCAGTTGAAACAATAACAACGTGTTCTCCCTGCCCCTGTTTCAGGGAAAAGCTGAGGGATGTGGCTGGAGAAATGTAACCATTCTCAAATTCATAGACATTGCTTTGGATGCAAGGACTGACCAGTCATTATATCCACATTATAGTTTTGACCATGTTGAGGCTATACAGTGTTAAATTAGTAGCAGCTACTGTTACTGTATTGTAATGTATACCAATATTGTCTTCATACAATGCTGGTATAGTTTGCCATTTCTGGGGGCCAGTGAGGCAGGAGTGTGTCTAAACCCATTTCTTAAAAATACAATCAGAACCTCACTTCCCTGAATGGTAGGTCAGGCCAATACCAGAGAAGTCAGGGAGGGGTTTTACTTCTGACTTTTAGTCGTTAGACTCACACCAGCTCAGGAAATGACCTAGCCGATCAACATGAGGAGCCTCGACACACTATACACCTCATACACTACTGTGATGGGTCAACTGAACACTCTGTGTTTCAGAATTTATCAGTGAAACAATAACAGTTCAAATCATAATGTAGAAAACAGAGACACATTTTAGACAAATATTGACCTTTATTTGTCACCCTACAGTGTTATCTGACAGATCAAGTACCCAGATCTCAGCAGACAGTGTCGTCCACTTCTGCTAATTGTGGATGAGGGATGTGAGCTCTGCTATTTGTTTCTGACAAAGGCCTTGCTTGTTACCATGGCGCCCACACTAGACCTTTTCCGCTCAGCGTCCTGCAGATTGGCAGTTTTTTTCTTCTTTCTAACATGACCTGTGGTTTTCTGTAGGCTGTGGTTACCAACACAAGAGAGCAGCTCTAGCCAAGCCTGATTCTCTCAACCACAAGTTCATCTGAAATGATAGCTTACCCTGTCGGCACAATAAGCACCTCCCTACATTAGGGACATAAGATAGCTTATCTATAAAAGACACATTGGATGGAAATCAACAGTCAACTCAGAGTTCACATTTCAGAGTGTACCACAGAGACAAACATCATACACTGTCATACCAGGGGCAGTGGGTTGACCATGGCACTTCACATTCAAAGTGCTTTCATCTCAGAGTTGAGTAGGTAAACTAATATAGGCCTACACACTGGACATTCATAAAAACAATTTCTATGGCACTGGTCAAAAAGGTTCTCAGGCAACTACATTGCTATTTTAGGGTGAGGGTGAGGGATGTAGGGAAATTCCATGTACACTCATTCACATGCAGTGCATTCGGAGAGTATCCAGACCCCTTTACTTTTTCCACATCCTTATTCTAAAATGGATTTAAAAAAAAAAATTATCTCAGCAATCTACACACACTAGTGTATAATGTCAAAGCAAAAACAGGATTTTAGAAATATTAGCAAATTTATTAACAGTAAAAAACAGTAATATCTTATTTACATAAGGATTCAGACCCTTTCCTATGAGTCTCGAAATTGTGCTCAGGTGCATCCTGTTCCCATTTAGTTTTTTTACCTTAATTTAATTTGTCAAGTCAGTTAAGAAAAACATTTTTATTTACAATGACGGCTTACCCCGGTCAAACCCTAACCTGGACGACGCTGGGCCAATTGTACGCCACCCTATGGGACTCCCAATTACGGTCGGTTGTGATAGAGCCTGGAATCGAACCAGGGTCTGTGGTGATGCCTCTAGCTCTGAGATGCAGTGCCTTAGACCGCTGCAACACTCAGGAGCACCATTAATCATCCTTGACATGTTTCTACAACTTAATTGGAGTCCATCTGTGGTAAATTAAATTGATGATTCATGATTTGGAAAGGCACACACCTGTTTGCATAAGGTCCCACAGTTGACAGTGCATGTCAGAGCAAAAACCAAGCCATGAGGTCAAAGGAATTGTCCGTAGAGCGCCAAGACAGATCTGGGGAAGGGTACCAAAACATGTCTGTAGCATTGAAGGTCCCCAAGAACACAGTGGCCTCCATCATTCTTAAATGGAAGAAGTTTGGAATCACCAAGACTCTTCCTAGAGATGACAGACAGCCTTGCCAAACTGAGCAATCAGGGGTGAAGGGCCTTGGTCAGGGAGGTTACCAAGAACCCCATGCTCACTAACAGAGCTTTAGAGTTCATCTGTAGAGATGGGAGAACCTTCCAGAAGGAAAACCATCCCTGCAGCACTCCACCAATCAGGCCTTTATGTGGCCAGACTGAAGCCACTCCTCAGTAAAAGGGACATGACAGCCCCCTTGGAGTTTGCCAAAAGGCACCTAAAGACTCTCAGAGAAACAAGATTCTCTGGTCTGATGAAACCACGATTGAACACTTTGGCCTGAATGCCAATAATCACGTATTGAGGAAACCTGGCACCATCCCTAAGGTGAAGAATGGTGCTGGTAGCATCATGCTGTGATGTTGTTTTTCAGCGGCAGGGACTGGGAGACTAGTCAGGATCGATGCAAAAAGGAACGGAGCAAAGTACATAGAGAACCTTGATGAAAACCAGAGCGCTTAGGACCTCAGACTGGGGTGAAGGTTCACCTTCCAACAGCACAACGACCCTAAACACAAGTCTCTGAATGTCTTTGAGTGGCCCAGCCAGAGCCCAGATCTGAACCCGATCGAACATCTCTGGAGAGACCTGAAAATAGCTGTGCAGCGATGCTCCCCATCCAACCTGACAGAGCTTGAGAGGATCTGCAGAGAGGAATGGGAGAAACTCCACAAATACAGGTGTGCCATGCTTGTAGCGTCATACTCAAGAAGACTCAAGGCTGTAATCGCTGGCAAAGGTGCTTCAACAAAGTACAGAGTAAAGGATCTGAAACCTTTTTTATTTTTAGTACTTTTGCAAGCATTTCTAAAAATCTGTTTTTGCTTTGTCATTATGGGGTATTGTGTGTAAATTGATGAAGGTAAAAAACAATTTAATCAATTTTAGAATAAGGCTGTAACGTAACAAAATGTGGAAAAAGTCAAGGGGTCTGAATACTTTCCGAAGGCACTATATAACATGTTGCTTCTTCTCAAATCTAAATGTATGATTACAGTTTTTACGATTGCTTACACACTAAAATTGAACTTTCCCACAATTAGCAAAACCTTCCACTCAAGGAGCAAAACACAAGGCTAGATTTAAACAACTGTAAGCACATTGTCAGCTTCACACTATTTGCAAGACATTACACACAGTGATTTGCAAAACACTAAACACACTTGTATACATCAGACACAGAAGTACATCATGATGTCACTTCCTTGCAATTCCAAAGCACTGACTGTCAAATTACCACACCTATGAGCCAATCTGTTAAACACAGCCATCAGGTGCACAAACACATGACTGCTAAATTGTAGACACACCAGTCAGGTTTAAACATAATAAAAATGCAGCAGGTAGGTTCACCTACCTTCAACCAAAATGGAAGGAGTCAGAAGAAGAGTGAGGGTGAGAGGAGGCGTACACAGAGGAGGAGGAGGAGAAGGAGGTAGAGGAAGAGGCCGGGCCAAAGTTTGAGGAAAGACCTGAAGCAGGAGGAGAACGTGCACAAAGAAGAAGAGGACCAAACTTATCAAATGACATTCGTGCAACACTAGTGGACCATGTTGTGAACCACGGATTGACGCTGAGGGAGGCTGGACAGAGAGTTCAGCCAAATCTTAGCAGATATACAGTGGCATCTGTCATAAGGACTTTTCGACAGGTAAAAGATCTGTCTACAGTTACAGTAATCAGCTGCTTATTGTATGCACCATGTCAGCACTTGTGATACCCCTTCCTGTGACATTGTACAGTAAATTACATGCATTATTCTCTACATAGGATTGAGGGTCGGGAACGACAAAGAGGAAGGGGGCCCATATTCACGCAAGAACAAGAGAGAGATAATAAACATGGTTTTGGCCAATAATGCTATCAGGCTCAGAACTACAAGCCAACATTATCGGTGACCATCCCATTTTCAATAATGTCCATCAGGTCTCTCAGTCAACACTGGCATGCATCCTGAAAAGACATCAGGTTCAAATGGAACAACTTTATCGAGAGCCTTTTGAGCAGAATTCAGAGAGGGTCAAATGGCTGCGGCATGAGTATGTGGAGGTTTGTATTGTTCACTTTAGCACTGTGATGTTGCATACTGACTGTATACTAGACCTATCCTCAACTACACAATCTTGTCTTTCACTGTATTTCAGGGAGTTTTGCAGATGAATGCTGAGGAAATCCTGCATGAATTCATATATATATTGATGAGGCAGGGTTCAACCTCACAAAAGCAAGAAGGAGAGGCAGAAATATCATTGGCCACAGGGCTATAATCAATGTCCCAGGGCAACGTGGGGGTAACATCAACCTTTGCGCTGCCATTTCACAGCATGGGGTTGTCCTCCGTCATGCCAAAATGGGCCCTTACAACACACCTCACATTCTCGCATTTTTTGATCGATTGCACCACATCGTCACAGCAGGTAATGAAATACACCAGATGCAATACACGGTCATCTGGGACAATGTGTCATTCCACTGCTCTGCTTTGGTCCAGAACAGGTTTCAACACCCTCCACAGTTGATAGTACTATACGTTCCACCATACTCTCCGTTTCTAAACCCTATTGAATAGTTTTTCTCTGCATGGCGGTGGAAGGTTTACGATCTCCAGCCCCAGGCTCAGGTACCCCTCATTCAGGCCACGGAGGTTTACGATCTCCAGCCCCAGGCTCAGGTACCCCTCGTTCAGGCCACGGAGGTTTACGATCTCCAGCCCCAGGCTCAGGTACCCCTCATTCAGGCCATGGAGGTTTACGATCTCCAGCCCCAGGCTCAGGTACCCCTCATTCAGGCCAGGAAGGTTTACGATCTCCAGCCCCAGGCTCAGGTACCCCTCATTCAGGCCATGGAGGACGCCTGTGACCAAGTCGACGCCGCAGCTGTTCAAGGATGGATTCGACATTCAAGACGGTTCTTCCCGCGTTGTCTTGCTAATGACGATATTGCGTGTGATGTTGATGAAATTCTCTGGCCAGATCCAGCTAAGCGAAGAGATAATGTATAGTATGTTTACTGTAGTATTTTCTGTACAATATTGTCAGTTTTTTTCAGATTATTTTTTTATGTTTGTTGTTATTTACTGTAATTGTAACCTGTACTGGATACAGTATTTTATGTTTGTCTGTTTGCTGAGCTAACAGTGTTATGCACACTACTGTAGTAGCATGAGAACTGGGACATGTTTTGTTGTGATTCTCTATGTTGACTGATTTGGGTATATAGAGAGAAATAAATTATATTTTCCTGTCTGCAGCGTTGGTCTTGTCTAGTGTTTGTATAGTTGCACTTTCTCTGTGTACTTAATTTACAGCACTCTAATCACTGACAATTAGACTTGCTAAAAGTGTTTTAGGTTAGCAACAGCAGTGTCTAACTGGTTCAAAAAGATTCAAGTCATATGAAATGTGTGTGTTTCGTATGGTAACAAAATATCATTTTTATGAAGTCGTGTATAGTTTTGACAAGTGTTCCATTTTGCAAATGATCTGAAGTGTTGTGCTACTTTGGTGTTGGGTTGTGCTAATTGTGTGTAGTGTTTTGACAAACCGGGCCCTGTTTTCAAAACTGTGCTTAAAACAATTGAAAAAAACAAAAATACAAAATCCCAGATTCCTACTGCTGTTACTACATGCTTAAGGTTTTTGAGTATATTGGCATTGGCACATTGTGTTTGTTTATTTGATCATTTAAAAACAAGCTACATATACAAAATGATTCACTTGATTAAGAATAATGAGAGTGAGCGTGAGAGAGGCAGGACGCTGATCAGACAGATGGTTCAGAGATACAAAGTGTCTGAGAACCAAGCGTAGTGTGTGGGCCTCTTTGAGAGACAGACAGGACAGAGCCATCAAAAACCACACAGACAATACTCTACACAGGCTTATCATGGCTAGGAGCCTCCTGTACATCTCTATACTAACTGGGTCAACACAAAGTTGTGCATGTGTTTCACCTTTTTATTTGAGTAAATCTTGAAACAATTCAAACTTTCAGTGTGATTTTTTACATCTGAAGGTGTAGATTTGATTTTTCACCAGGAGGAGGCAGTGAAAGACACATCAAATCACAAGAATGTATTGACAGATATGATGTAAAACAAGATTGCACAGTATTTACAAATATGTTTAATATGTATTCTGGTGCTTGCTGAGGATTCTCATGTTTTGCAGTTTGCCCTGACATTCATGTAGACTTTATCAGCTATAGAGAGAGAGAGAGAGAGAGAGACCATTAGAGCTCTCAAAAATGTTCTTACATACAAAATACTAGTGATATTTAGTGATTTACAGTTACCAAGCACTTGATTAACAGTACATGTTAGAGTCTATTGGGTTAACTTGAATAATATAGAGTTGTTCATTGTTCCTTCTAATTCTAGGAGGAGGATAAAAGGGAAGCAAGACAAGAAAAGGGGGAAGCTAAACTTTCATGAATATAATATTGCTCATAGCAGGCAGAGGGCAGGGGCCCTTGATCCAATGGAGGCAGTTGGGAATTATTATGTTCATGAAATAACCCTGTATGGCACTTTACCCCTCTCTTTTCGACGTCTGCGTCGGCTGGCACAGTGGTACGTGACAATGACAATGGCAATGGTCAGGATCACGTCTGCAATGATGATGCCAGCCATGGTGCCAGGCTCAATCCTGTAGCAGGACGGGTTATCTGGTAGAGGAGGGTGAATCATAGAGAAGATAGATGAGAGGGGACGGAGGACAAGAGTGGGATGAGTGAAGAGTGACAGGAAATATTATTATTTTGGTCCCCACTGTGTGAAGAATCTGAAATTTGTGTATCTCAGTTCTGGTGTTGTGTTTATCATGATACATACTTGTACCTGGGTCAGTCACAACTTTTTCTTGAGGAGAAAAATGAAAAAGATATTGTCAGTGTAATTCTATTATAACATTAAGAACACCTGCTCTTTCCATGACAGACTGACTAGGTGAAACCTATGATCCCTTATTAATGTCACCTGTTAAATACATTTTAATCAGCGTTGATGATCAGATGCTCTGGTTAGAGCCCGTTTGCGCTGTTCTGTGAAGTAAGTAGTACACAGCGTTGTACCAGATCTTCAGTTTCTTGGCAATTTCTCGCATGGAACAGCCTTCATTTCTCAGAACAAGAATAGACTGAAGAGTTTAAAAAAAGTGATTTGTTTCTGGACATTTTGAGCCTGTAATCGAACCCACAAACGCTGATGCTCCTGATACTCAACTAGTCTAAAGAAGGCCAGTTGTGTTGATTCTTTAAATCAGGACAACAGTTTTCAGTTGTGCTAACATAATTGCAAAAGGATTTTCTAATGATCAATTAGCCTTTTAAAATGATAAACTTGGATTAGCTAACACAACGTGCCATTGGAACACAGGACTGATGGTTGCTGATAATGGGCCTCTGTACGCCGATGTAGATATTCCATAAAAAATAGACAGAAGAACTCTGCCATTAACAATGTCTACACTGTATTTCTGATCAATTTCACGTTATTTTAATGAACAAAAAAATAGCTTTTCCTTCAAAAACAAGGAATTTTCTAAGTGAACCCAAACTTATGAACAGTAGTGTATATATATCCTGATCCTGAACATCTCATTCAAAAATCATGGGCATTAATATGGAGTTGGTCACCCCTCTGCTGCTATAACAGCCTCCACTATTCTGGTAAGGCTTTCCACTAGATGTTGGAACATTGTGGAGGGGACTTGCTTCCACTCAGCAACAAGAGCGTTAGTGAGGTCGGGTACTGCTGTTGGGCGATTTGGCCAGGCTTGCAGTTGGCATTCCAATTCATCCCAAAGGTGTTCGATGGAATTGAGGTTAGGGCTCTGTGCAGGCCAGTCAAGTTCTTCCACACCGATCTCGACAAACCATTTTTGTATGGACCTCGCTTTGTGCACGCTGGCATTGTCATGCTAAAACAGGAAAGGACCATCCCCCAAACTGTTGCCACAAAGTTGGAAAGTTGGAAGCACGTCTAGAATGTCATTGTATGCTGTAGCGTTAAGATATCCCTTCACTGGAACTAAGGGGCCTAGCCCGGACCATGATTAGCAGCCCCAGACCATTATTCCTCCTCCACCAATCTTTACAGTTAGCACATATACATACACATATACATATATATATATGTATACATATATATATATATATTTCGGGCAGGTAGCGCTCTCCTGGCATCTGCCAAACCTAGATTAATCCGTCGGACTGACAGATGGTGAATGCGTGATTCATCACTCCAGAGAATGTGCCACTGCTCCAGAGTCCAATGGCGGCGAGCTTTACAACACTCCAGCTGACGCTTGGCATTGCCATGGTGATATTAGGCTTGTGTGTGACTGTTCAGCCATGGAAACCCATTTCATTAAGCTCCCGACGAACAGTTCTCGTGCTGACGTTGCTTCCAGAGGCAGTTTGGAACTCGGTAGTGAGTGTTACAACCGATGACAGACAATTTGTACGCACTACGCACTTCAGCACTCGGCGGTCACATTCTGTGAGCTTGTGTGGCCTACTACTTTGCGGCTGAGCCGTTGTTGCTCCTAGATGTTTCCACTTCACAAAAACTGTACTTGCAGTTGACATGGGCAGCTCTAGCACACCAGAAATTTCACAAACTGACTTTTTGTAAAGGTGGCATCCTTGGGCTCGATTTTATACACCTGTCAGCAAGTGTAGCTGAAATAGCAGAATCCACTAATTTGAAGGGCTGTCCATATACTTTTGGCCATGTCATGTATTTCTCAGATATAGGACAGACACTGCAGACCAAACTTCCTTTAGATTTTTTTGGTGGGACTATCTCTTGTCCCCATTCCTGTGGAACTCTATTCGACACATTGTAGAGTCCATGCCCCGACGAATTGAGACTGTTCTGAGGGCAAAAGGAGGCAGTGCAACTCAATATTAGGAAGGTGTTTCTAATGTTTGAGTTACTTAGTGTATACTGTACAGATATAGCTTTAGTAAAAACAATATTACCTATTTCACTGGAATGTCTGAGGGTGAGAAGCCTACATGTAGAACACCAATAGAGGCTGCAGTTTAGTTTCTGTTTACCCAAACTGCTTTGTGGTCTTATTTTCCTGTGTGGGACCACCTTGTATGTGTGCAAGGGTGCAGTCAGAAGCATGCGCTTACACACACACACACACACACACACACAAACATCAATTCAGATAGGAGTGTGAGTATAGGTGTGAAAGTTCATCACATCACTTACCACAGAGGCAAAAGAAGAGAACCATCAGCAATGCTGCGTTGTCTGACATTCTGTGATTACCACCGTACAATATCTACTTGAACAGAACAGTATTAACAGAATTTGTGTCTGCATTTACAAACACAACATCCCTATAGAGACATTTAAAGTCACCACACAAAACATCTGGTTTATTGAAGCATCAATATTCACACCAACATATGAGATGCATGGGTTTGACATGGGAACACAAACTACTCTGAATTATTGGTTGTTGCATTGGTTCCCTTGCGTCCAACTTGTCTATAAACAGAAGGCTTACGGTGCACACTATCCGCATTGACACTGCACACATCTGATTGCCATTTCAGTGGAACAGAAGTAGAGCACCTTAACTAAAAGATTTTCCACAGAAAATGTACTTTGAAAAGGTCACCTACATAAGAATGAGTCACATGGTTGTGGGCGTATTTGCAATTGTGAAGATAGGACTGGCTATATAAAAAAAAAAGAGTTGGATATGCCACACAGAAAATATTTTTTTTAATAATGTAGTTGAACAAAAGAACATTCAATACAAAAATCTGAATTTACAGATTTAAAATGTGATGTAATCAAATGATCTGAATTGAGACAAACATTTCAACCTATGTCTTTTAGTGGAGTGCTATGGAAGCAAAACTCCAAGTTATAAAAAAAAAGTTAACCAGAATAAACAAAATAATACATGACAAACAGAATGATCTTACCTTAATGTAAACTTATCTACAGGACCTTCTACAATGATCAGTTACTGTCTTTCACTAGGGCTTGCTAGGAGTTCACTTTTGAATAAATGTTTCACTGCTCCTCCTCCTACTCCTCCCCTGTTTCCCTTATATGTCTGACACACTACATCGACTGTTTTTAGGTGTAACGGCTGTTTGAAGGATGAGACCAAGATGCAGCGTGGTACGTGTTTATGATTTTTAATCAAACTGAACACTGAATAACACCACGAACGAAACTGTTCCGCCTGGTGCAGACACAAAAACAGAAAACTACCCACAAAACAAAGGTGGGAAAGGCTACCTAAGTATGGTTCGCAATCAGAGACAACGATAGACAGCTGCCTCTGATTGAGATCCACACCAGGCCAAACACACAGAAATAGAAAACATAGAACACAAAACAAAGAATGCCCACCCCAATTGAATGTCTTTGATAATTCAATGTTTTACACCCAACTTCTATGTTTTTTAATTTCAGGAGGTGGTTAAGCCTGCACTGAAGCACTTACAGGAGAAGCTGAATGTCTTCAATGACGTTAAACTGACCTGTTTAACGTCATTGACCTGTTTAACGTCATGTGATCGCAGCCACATTTCCACCCTGTGGAATTATGGATGATAGACTGGTGACTGATGTTACTATCAGATACATTATTGTTTGCTATCTCCAGAGCCAGGCTCAGCACACAGAGAGGCAATCAAGGAGGAGTTTGAGAAGCTTCCTTTGTACCTACAAGAGGAAGAGGAGGTCAGGATAGTTGCATTAAGGGAGGAAGAGAAGCAGAAGAGTCAGAAGATTGAGGAGATGAGCAGAGAGATATCATCACTGTCAGACACAATCAGAACCATAGAAGAGGAGCTGGGGCCTAAAACCATAACATTCCTACAGGTAAGGACCACTGTACTTTATAGAGAGCATTCTTCCCCAGGCCTTTGTTATAAGTAAGAAAGTGTTCTCAAAATACCTGCTATAATAAGAGATGGATCAAATGTATTTTGTTTCTCTGCAGCACTACAGTGCCACTTGGAAAGGTAAGTGATCTGCCTCCAGTCTCTCTCTTCTCAGTGGTTCAGTATCCAACCCCACTGACTCCTGTCTGTCCTTCCAGAACCCAGTGCACATTGCCAGACCGTGAGAGGGTTTCAGGAGGACTGATTGATGTGGCAAAGCACATGGGTAACCTGCAGTATAGAGTCTGGGAGAAGATGCAGGCAAGAATTCAATACAGTGAGTATTAGATACAATTGAGATAAAACGTTAACGCCACTAAAATGTTCCAACACAGAAAACAAGAAATACACTTAGTGAATAAAATGTATGATGAATAATGAGATTATGTCCATACCTAAATTTGATTTAATTATGGTATGTTTGTGTTGTCTCTGTTCAGTTCCAGTGACTCTAGACCCCAACACTGCAAACTCATATCTAATCTTGTCTGATAATATACTGAAACTTCCAGACAACCCAGAGATATTTGATGACTATAAAATGGTCCTGGCCTATGAGGGCTTTAACTCAGGAATACACGATGAGGTTGGGCACAATACAGGACATTTCGTTGGTGTGATCACAGAGTCTTGCCGGAGGAAGGGAGACTTCAGCATGTGTAGAGGATCCTGGGGTGCGTGGTTTTGAAAGGATAGGTATTTAACATATGTTCTAATGGTGCCACGTGTTCACAGACTTGATCGCCTAACCCGTGAGACAGAAACCCAAGATGGCCAGAGTGCAGCTGGACTGGTACAGAGGAAAGCTGTCATTCTCTGACCCAGATAATAACACACAAATACACACATTCACACACACTTTCATTGAGAGAGTCTTTCCATACATCAGGAACCACTTTATTCTCCATCCTCTGAAGGTGTTACCTGTGAAGGTCTCTGTTACAGTGGATACTGCCTCTGTCTGAATCAGGGATTAGCATGTTGAATGAGTCAGTAACACTTACTGAGGCCCTTCACCTGCTGTAACACTCTCATCAGTCAAACAATGATAACTCATCTTGTCAACAAACAGCAGACTAACACCTTCAGACTATTTAGTGAAAAAGGTCACCTATAAAATAATCATTCACAGGAAGTTGTGGGTGTTAATTTTTTTTTTTTAAGTGTATTTGCCATTGTGAACATAGGTAACTTGCTGATAAAAAGTTCTATATTGTTTAAAAAGTCTGAGTTGGGATAGGCTACACAGATGCCACATTGTTTCCAAACCATACAGTTCAAACCATCCAATGATACTTATCATGTGTCTTAATTAAGACTTCAATTCAATTCATGAAGTTAAAAAGACTCCGCTATCCTTGTCAAGACTGCTCCTCAGCCCTCCTAACACAGAGGAAAGTGGTAGTTGAGCTTGCTTTACACTAGATGGGGTGAGTGTATTAAAGTGTATCAAACAGACACTAGAGGGCATCGTAGCCTTTCCATGAGGACAAAGAAACACTGAATCAGCTGTATAAAAAATGATTAAATCATATGCTGGAGGCTTTGTCCTGTCCTGAAAAGCTAACAAGAGCTGCTAGTAGGCTAAAGGGTCTGGGTTGAATAACCCTTCGATTTTGTCAATCTAGGATACATTGCCATTGGATTAAAGAATATATGCAGATTGTTCAAATAAATGACTGACTTAATTATTTTCCCCAATAAACTGAGTTCAAATGGACTTGATCTTAACCATGCCTAAACATGTCAATATAAACACTTTGTGCTAAAATAAGACAAGCCAGATTCATGTCTTTCCTAGCATGCATGTAGACGCTTAACAGTTTGATAAGGAATAGTGGGTGTATGCTTTGATGCCGGATTCCCCTCCTGTCATTGGTTTGAGACCAAAGCAGCCAATGAGACTGTTCAGTTAGATTTCCTCATGCAGATACCAACCGCTGCAGTGGAGAGTAACTAAAGGCTTCTAAATAATACAGTAGTGTGTGATGATGGCATATAGGAAGATTCCTACTACATCAAGGAAATCTCATTCTTATTCTCCCTCTCTTTCTGCCCCCCAAACACACACACACACACTAGTTGCGACCCGTCATTCAGGGCAGGTGAGAGCCCCATCAGTTTTGAGCTCCACCTGTTTTGAGCTCCACCTGTTTTGAGCCCCACATTTTTAGCAAAAACAATTACAAATTGAACAGTCTCATTGGCTGCTTTGGTCCCAAATCAATGAGAGGGCTTGCCTGTTTTGCATGTTCTTTTGGCATTAATACATGTCACATATCAGTTTGCAAACAATGTATATAAACAATATATATATCATTGAGTTAAGAAAGCCGCATACAAACATGGTCTCTTTTTGGTTTTCTTGAGTAAGGCAGCTCCAAAATGCAGGTGTTTCAGCCTAGCTCAGTGCTTTCTGTGGTGGTGCAAGCCAGCAGAAAATTCTAGCCCCTTGGATGCTGCCATAGAGTTACATTAGAAATGCCCATCCAAGAAGGCTCAAGGTCATTGGCCACAGACAAAATGACGTCAAATGACAGTATACAGTATGTACAGTAGCTTTGATTGGACTGATTATGTCAACTCCTGAGTGGTCCAGCGGTCTAAGGCACTGTATCTCAGTGCTAAAGGCATCATTACAGACACCCTGGTTCGAATCCAGACTGTATCACAACCGGCTGTGATGGGGAGTCTGTGATTGGCCCAGCGTCGTCCGGGTTTGGCTGGTGTAGGCCGTTGCTGTGATTAAGAATTGTTTTTAACTGCCTTGTCTGGTGAAATAAAAATAAAATAAACACTTTCAAAATCTTAGCTGGCAGTCATCATCATGAATCAAATCGACAATCTACTTTAATCCTTGTCATATAAAGAGAAATAATGAAGAGAAATTATAGATTCAACAATGAGTGGTTTGGAAGGAATCAGTGACCGTGGCTAACTGCAATCATTGCAAAACAATCACTAGCCTGCTATTCAGTGGAGTGGCTATGTGGTCCCAAATCTGGGATTAAGGAGCTCTTTTCCAAGTGTATAATGATAAACATTCAACATTGGCCATGCTGTCAATGAAGCATCATTTGTGCCGTGCTCAAAACAACTGTTAACTTGAAACTGCAAAAACTCGGAATTGTAACTCTGGCCTCTTTCTAGAGCTACGACCTTAACGATCAATGACGTCATCATGATTCAACCTTGTTTTTTTTCAGTTCACAGTTGTTCACAGTTGTCTTGAAAGCACCATGAATTCAGAGAATGCCAGACTTTGATGACATTTGTACATGAAGGACCACCGCGCCACCTTCCTGTTGAGCACAAAGGTGAGTCCAGAAATGTATTGTATGCCGCTGCATAAATTATGCAATATGCCAGGGAGATATGTATACTGTAGCTAAGAAAGTAATACTAAGTGTATGTTGTGTAGTAAGCTGTTAGTAGCCCATGTGCCTCACCCTAATAGTTTGGTCTATTTACCCCTCTTAATTTCACCTACTGTTCTGACTTGGTGGTGCACATGTAGCCTATAAGCTGTTTTAGAGAAATGTTATCATTGAATGTTGTAAGAGCTTCCATTGTCTGCTTATATGCCCCTTTATTTATCTTACGGTTCTGACGTGGTGTACAGGGAGAACACTGTACAGCATATATTCTGAATTCTGTCGCTGTACATTTCAAAAGTGCTAAAAATATAGTTATACTGACTACTGTCCTAGTTTGCTCATTAATGTCTAATCAAAATTACGGATTGCCTCTTATCAAATAAAATCAAACTTTATTTGCCACATGCGCCGAATACAACAAGTGCAGACTTTACCGTGAAATGCTTACTTACAAGCCCTTAACCAACAGTGCAGTTCTAGAAGAAGAAAATATTTACCAAGTAGGCTAAAATAAAAAGTAATACTAAAAAGTAACACAATAAGAATAAAAATAACGATGCTGTCCCCCGGTACAGGGGGCACCGGTACCGAGTCAGTGTGCAGGGTTATAGGCTAGTTGAGGTAATCTGTACATGTAGCTGGGTGCGAAGTGACTATGTATAGGTAACAAACAAACAGCAAATAGCAGCAGTGTAAAAGGGGGGTTCAATGTAAATTGTCCGATGGCGATTTTTATGAATTGTTCAGCAGTCTAATGGCTTGGGAGTATAAACTGTTGAGGAGCCTTTTGGTCCTAGACTAGGCGCTCCGGTACTGCTTGCCGTGCGCTAGCAGAGAAAACAGTCTATATTGGGTGACTGGAGTCTCTGACAATTTTATGGGCTTTCCTCTGACACCGCCTATTACATAGGTCCTGGATGGCAGGAAGCTTGGCCATAGCGATGTACTGGGCTGTTCGCACTACCCTCTGTAGCGCCTTACATGTCAGATGCAAAGCAGTTGCTCTTGATGGTGCAGCTGTAGAACCTTTTGAGGATCTGGGGACCCATGCCAAATCTTTTCAGTCTCCTGAGGGAGAAAAGGTTTTGTCGTGTCCTCTTCTCGATTGTCTTGGAATGTTTGGACCATGATAGTTTGTTGGTGATGTGGACACCAAGGAACTTGAAACTCTTGACCCGCTCCCTTATAGCCCCATCGATGTTAATGGGGGTCTTGTTCGGCCCGCCTTTTCCTGTATTCCACGATCAGCTTCTTTGTCTTGCTCACATTGAGGGAGAGGTTGTTGTCCTTGCACCACACAGTCAGGTCTCTGGCCTGATCCCTATAGGTTATTTCATCGTTGTCGGTGATCAGGCCTACCACTGTTGTCAGAAAACTTAATGATGGTGTTGGAGTCGTGTTTGGCCACGCAGTTGTGGGTGAACAGGGAATACAGAAGGGGACTAAGTACACACCCCTGAGCGACCCCAGTGTTAAGGATCAGCGTGGCAGATGCGTTGTTGCCAGTCTTACCACCTGGGGGCGGCCCGTCAGGAAGTCCAGGATCCAGTTGCAGAGTGAGGTGTTTAGTCCCAGAGTCCTTAGCTTAGTGATGAGCTTCGTGGGCACTTTGGTGTTGAACGCTGAGCTGTAGTCGATAGGTGTTCCTTTTGTCCAGGTGAGAAAGGGCGGTGTGGAGTGCGATTGAGATTGCGTCATCTGTGGATCTGTTGGGGCGGTATGCGGATTGGAGCGGGTCTAGGGTGTCCGGGAGGATGCTGTTGATGTGAGCCATGACCAGCCTTTCAAAGCACTTCATGGCTACCGACACATCTCAATTGTCATTAGAAACCACAATTTTAAGGTTTCAGCAAGTCAGCCGTATCATCTATGTTTTTTTTAAGGCAGTAAATAAGGCTGAATGGACTGTTTCGCTGCCAAACAAGGCTCCGCTCATAGCCAGGTGTAGCAGTGGGAAGATGTTGGGTCTGCTGTTGGGGCAGCTTTATGTAGGCCGTTTGTGATCACAGTTTGTGATCGTTATACTGCAATTAATGTATTGTTTAGTGTTGTGTTGTGTAGTGGCTTTACTGGCATTCATACCACTTTTTGCCCCACCAAAATGTACATGCTAAAATCCCCACTGACACACACAAAACACATACAAACAAATTAGAAGGTAACCTGGTAGTCAAAATCATCCCCACACTTTGAATCAGAACATACATTGTTAATTCAGAAAATATTCTGGAAAGTTAGTTGTCTAACATAACAAATATTATCTCTGTCTACACCCTCCTCTTCCCTCCCTCCATCTCTGAGCAAGTGGAGCGTAGCGCTGCGCTTTGATGTGGCGCTCTTGCGCACCCAATGTTCACAGACTATAGTGGGCGTGGTGTTGGAAATGGCGTCACCGGCAACGTGTTATGTGTGTACATAGTAGCAAGATTACAACGAGCCTGTGACAGAAGAGACACACGAGTCAGATCATACAAGTCTGACACTTACAGCAGGACCAGGAATCGCTGCGAATTCAAACCCCGAAGAAGAGACATCAAATATTTTGGACCAAGAGGAGCTGACAAGGTGCTACAAAGAAAAAGGGATTCTGACATGCACTGGCAGAAATGTGAGTGTTTATTATGTTGATGATGAAAATGACATTGTCTCGCAGGCTACTAATAAGCCTAGATACGAGTATTGTGATCATATAGCGGATGTTGTGACATTGACAATCAAAAGCTATTGTTTACATTCTCTGTCTGCTCAGATTTGAACATCCATTCGTAATGGCTAAGTTACATCATTGTTTTGATTAATAAGTGGCAAGTAGCCTACAAGTCAAAGTAAATGAGGGTTGTTATAAAGTGGGCAGGCCTATATCATATCATACAATTGAATGCATCAAACTAATGTGAGATTATTAAAAACGTTAATATTAAGAAGTTAAGTCAGCATTTACAGGCAATGATGAAAACAATAGCCTACTTTTGCGTTTTGAAAACAGACAGCGGGGAAACCCTCTCAACCCTCGCCCATGTTCGCTACACCTCAGTTCACCTTTTAACGGTGGGTGTGAAGGGGGAATCTGGATAGGCTATTTTGCACACGCAATAATGAACTTGATTTTGCTCAGAGTGCCACTGCCGGCGACGGACATAGTGTAGCATACTAGTCAATTCTATGCAATATATTAGTCTACACGGTGCCACAGTCATTGAGGAAGTTCAATTCGTTTTCTCTGCTCGGCACCGTATCATATTGAGCCAGTAAACAGAAAGGTCGTCGGAATCCCCGCCGCCCACGCGCATGACTAAATGGCCAGGGGTTTCCGCGATTTAAATATTACATCGTAACAATGTTCAGACAGGGTATCCCAGGCAGCCCTGTCTCCTTGTCATGGATCGTTTAACTAACGTCCCAACTTTGACAACGGTAAAAATCGACATTTGAAGATGTTTAGTGCAATAGGCTGATGTAAATAACTTTCTGCACTGATATAATTATTTGTCTGCCTTACGATGTACTGTAACTCGGTAGAAATGAACTTGTAGAGTACTACGTGCATTATTCTATAACCAAACTCAAGTAGCAATATGCTTTATAGAGCACTACATCACTATGTAGGTGATATTACATAGTACAGCTGGGACCTTTGTTGCCTGCTTGGTGACAAAGAACATCTATTGAGGACAGTTCTCCCTCTCTGTGGGTGTTTTAAAATAAATACTGGCTTTGGACATGGACAGTAGACTGCATTTAAGGGTTAATACCCGACTGTAGCCTATCCTGTATCTGTAGGGGGTTATTCTATCCCCCAACATGCACTACTAGTCAAATATTTGCATGATATTATTTTTGGGGAGGCACATCTGCTGTCTACAATATGCACCAGTGACCAGAGCTGCCCTTCCGTGTGTAGATCACTCTTTCTTTCTCACCCCTGTGAAGCATCCCCTCTATTAGTATTCACCCCTCCTACACTGTGGTGAAGGTTGAGAAATGACGTCAGGGGGATTCACTTTACAGTATCTGATGATGTATTGTATGACGATGAACTCATTAGATACATTGGAATAAAGTCTTGAGATGGTCACAAACGTTTTCAGTTTCATTTTACCAATATGTCATAGTTTGGCAAATTGATTCTTATTTGGCCTATGACAGTAGTAGCAATACATTTTTAATATAATATAATACAATAGGAGTCTCTTACAGTAATGTTTATAATCATTGTTATAAGGTATGAAAATTGCACATGTAAATGATGTAATTTGTCATTTTAGTTTAGCTACAATTCCTTGGCATCTCCCATCTTATTTTTAGTTATGCAAGTGCCAGTAGTCTGTCTTTTATTCCTTACTCAGCATGACAGTAAACTGAGGAAAGAGAAAATAAATTAGGGAAAAAATTGAGAGACAAGTAAAACTCAGGCCCAAGAGAAGAGAGAGACAAGGAACAGAATGTTAATCACTTCTGGAGTTTCCACAATTGCAGAACAGAAAGGCAGTTCCTCCTTTGTATCCATTTGAGTGGCTTCAAGTGATACCAAACTTTCCTCTTTGTGAGAGGGATACGAAAAGTGAAAATGCAACACAGCCCTCACCCAGGCATTCACTATACTCTCGCTCTCAAGTCAGCGATTTTGACGTTCCACTGAAACTGTGTTGAAGGCACAACAAAAGTGTGTTTTTATCACTGCTTCCTATGTTCACCGAACCCCCTTGGGGAATAGATGAGACTCCTGTAGCATTCAAATATGTTATTGCATCTAGACCAAAAACTCATGCTCACCCCCCAAAAAGCTCCCTTTCTATGGCTTGATTGTCTTCCAAGAAAAAGACAGGTGATGTGAGATATTTGCGAGAAACAATCTACTCCATGACCACATTTATGAATCATCATGCTAATAGTCAGACACTATGTTATGGCTGCCAGCCCAGTCACACAGCAGAGCAGACATGGCCCACGTTTATATGTTCACTCTTCACTTCTGGGTTGTAACGTGCTCTCGGCACACACAGCAGCGACAGGAAGGTGCTGTGGTTTACCACAGACAGCGTAACGGAGATAGACAGGAAAGAGTCACAGAAAATGTGCAGTGGCAAGCCTCCACACGGTAGTGGTTCTATTGAATCTGTCTGCTAGTTCTGACCTCACAGCCTGTTTTCCTAATGGAATAGGTTCCTCAGAGCTCTCTCTCTACCTGTGTATGCTCCTCAGTGGAAATGTCGCTTTGTCTTTCACGTGCGGGGTGATGACTTCGAGGAAAAACTACCCTGTTTTGCTGCACACAAGCAATATCAAGCTGGAAACCTCAGATACCTATATTTTTCACCACTATCTCTCTTTCCTCTGGCTGCTGAATGGAACAGAAAGTGATGGGGGAAAATAGTAAACATGATATCACAGATGAATCATTGGAAATCACAGAACGGGAGGAGAATGGCCTCTTTTTGCCAATCCTTTCAATCCAAAAACTAAAGCATGAAGCGTTATCCAAAATTACCACATTACTTCATATTATGTCATAACATCATACCAACAGCCTTAGCTGTGTCGCTCTGTAGTAATACATGTCTGATAAGAACAGTAGACCATTGTAGAAAAGCACCCCAATAGAGAACAATTGTCATGGTCGATTTCATTACTATCCACCAAAGATCATTCATTGCAACATCACCTTTGTCTCCACAGCACCGAAGGAGAAGCCGTGTTACACTCTTCCCACAGTGAAGAAACTCCTGGAGCAGAAGAGGAAGAGGGAAACCTCCTCGACGGCAACAACCAGTACCGGTGTCTCCACTGCCACTGTCCTCTCCCAACAGGTGTCAACACCAGAGAAGTCTACCTCAACAGGTGAGTACTGCTTGAAGCACCCATGTAAGCCCTTTGCAACCCAACCTGACCTGGGTCAAGTACATTGTCAAATTATTCAAATACTTTTCCATTGACATTGACAGATGGGTTAACTTGTGATCCTCCCAGGTGTAGCCAGCAGCTACTCAGACATGGCAGTGGGGTATGAGAGATGGGGTCCTATGGATGAGCACCAAGCCCTCTTGGCCATACAGGAAGGTCCATTCTCCCCTATGGGGAACAATTACTTCTCCAGCCCATCCTCCTCTTTGGACTACAGCCATACTCCGGCCTACAGCCCTCAGATGGTCTCCAGCTATAACACACAGCAGATGCAGGACTACCCAGACACCAGGATGCCTCAGCATTATGTAAGGAGGACTGGTTTCTCGAACAGAAGCAATTTGACATTACATCATTATTTTGACTACTTGTTGTTCACGTGCTATTCAGTACATGAACGGTATGTGCTATAGCATTTATGATGATACCAATATTTTTCCTTTACAGACGGAGTGTCCAGTGACCGAGGCTGTGTCTAGTTTGGTTCCTTCTGGGCCCCTGCAGACCGCTGTCTTCTCCTGGTCGTCGGGGGCCTTGGGCCCCACAGAACCTGTCCAGCAGGTGTTTAGTGGCCAGATGGATGTCACTAAGCTGGAGGAAGCCAGGATGTTCCTCAGAGGGATGGACTACAGCAGAACCACCTGGCAGGATGACGACGGAGACACGTAAGTGTGTGTGTGTCATCAGCTTGTGACCTGATTTTGAGAAAGTAGACATGACTAAGTTTGAGAAAATGTTAAGAGAAACTTGGCAAATAAAAATAAAGTGTCTTATGTCTCATGAGACTTTATAACATTTTCGACTTTAGGAGTCACCTGAAACCAATTTGTCACGTTGTCTTGTCTTGTCAGGATTCTGCATATCTATACAGCCAAGGGCCTGAGGGAGTATGCATTCGCTGCAGCAGAGAGGCTTGCTGAGCTGGGCAGGCTAGACTCCAAGGAACACAAGGGGAAGGTATGCACCAAGAAGACACTTCTTCTTTAGAGAACACAGGATTGAGTTCAACACAAATGAGATGCTTCCTCTAAAATAAATGTGTGGATGCCATACATGGTGAGCCTTAGTTTATAGCATTAACCCCCCCCCCCCCTCTCCTGTATCCCAGACTGCTTTGCTGGTGGCGGTGACTGCTAACCATCCGGAAATCGTCCAGGATCTGTTGTCTTTAGGGGCGGATATAAATGCCTGTGATGTCAAAGGTCAAACAGCACTTCATCTTGCTGCCACCTATGGCTTCCCCAGGGTTATGCAGGTAAACCAGCATCACTACCTTCAACCAAAGTTATCATCTGTTAGGGCTCAATCTAGATAAATAACAGAATGATGTGAATAACCATTTTCAATCTTTGGATCTGTATTTGTAGGTTATTCTCTCCATTGGGCCTGGAGTGAACCTGGAGGCTCGCAATTTTGAAGGTAACATCCAGCTTATGTCAAATGAGAAGAACACAGCCATTACTCAAAATACATCTGACAAATGATATAGTAAGACAACAGAATAAGTAACAACAATAGAATCAACTTTTTCCCCCACTCCTGTCTTAGGTCTGACTCCTCTGCACTGTGCAGCCATCTCCCACAGTGGCACCCTGAAGACTCTCTCCTCCCTCTCCTCCACAGGGCTGGGTGATGCCAGCCTCCGTGCCCTGGCAGAGGAGAAGCTCTCCTGGCTGCAGATGCTACTTAACACCGGAGCCTCCCTGACTAGCCAGGTACTGAATGCACTACTTAAATGTAACGTACCAGAGTTAGTATTTTAGAGCCAGTGTTCTACAAGTGGTGCCAGTACTCAATAAGTAGAAAACACCATCTATACCTCCGTCCTCCCAAGGGAGTGGCATGGTTCATTTTGGTAGAAAATAAATCAAATCTGGAGCTATTAGTCAGCTTTTTGTCTACCCAATCTCACACGTGCAAAAATCTATGATGGGTTTTGAATATTTTCCTCACTTTCGGCACATTGCGGTTTCCTTTGGAGGCTTCCTACAGTGTTTTCCTCTGTTTCCAGGAAATCAAAAGTAACAAGACGGTTCTTCACCTGGCTGTGAAGGAGGGGAACATCCAGCTGGTTCGCCATCTGCTGAAAACCCCCCTGGACAACATGAGGGACTTTGTCAACATGAAGGTCAGTTCTGCTGTGAGATTGTCCGCTCTTCAAAGGTGTAGAGAAACTGACCTGTGTCCTGAGACTCCATGAAAAGAGAAAGGAGAGGTAGAACATCTTCAGCAGTGTGTGAAAAGGTGAAAGGAAAAGAGTGAAAAGAAAGGGAGACTCATCGACAGTGTGTGCATATCTAATTATTGCCTTAGTGTTGGTCAATACTCACAGCTTCATGATTCCCTTTAACTCCTCACCGGCAGGCCCACGGTCATACCGCACTGCACATGGCTGCTGGTCTCCATGGCAGCCCACACCAGGAGGAGATGCTGAGGCTGCTGCTGAGCAGAGGGGCCGACCCCAGCATCCGCAACCTGGAGAACGACCAGCCTGCACACCTGCTGCAGAGTGGACCCCACGGGGAACAGGTGAGCAGTCAGACAGACAGACAGACTGCAAATGGCCATTTTGTTTCATTCATATAATCTCAGCTCACCTATTCCTGTCCCGTCTGTTTTCAGCTCAAGCTCATCCTGAAGAAGCGAAGTGCTTCCTCTCGTCGACGTGTAATGTCCTTACAGGACCAAGACTGACCCGGACTACTTTTTATGTCCCTGTGTATCCCTCCACCTCTTTTCAGAGGAAGTACTGAAGGTCTGTACTGTAGGCTGAATCCAACAGGGAGGGATTCTAGCGTATCTTCATGTGAGGATTTTCAAACACCGTGAATCTCTAATATGTACTAGAGCATTCACTTTGAAACTATATGTTTGATTGACATGATTTTGGTCCCTATCTGAATTCAGTTAGCAATGACGTTTATGTATTTTTATATCTTAATGGGCACCTATTGTTTTTGTTTAATGGATATCTAGCAATGAGCAGTGGTAACAGGTGGTATTCCAGTCCCCCCTGACATTACTGTCACTCAGTACAACCTTGATTTCTATGATAATCGTTTACATTATATTCAAAGCTTCACAGACTCATTGTGTGAGTACCCCCCCCCCCCCCCCCCCAGCCGGGAAGCCCTCCTTAGCGGTATATCTGAGGAGGGTTTCTGGGCTCCCACCCCCACTCATTCTCTTGTCAAAACTTCCCACCATGGTCAGAAATCATATTGGTTTGTTGAAAGGTGGTTGTTGTTTCACTAAGCATGTGACACAGTGTACCATTATGCTCATGCTTTCAATGTTGCTTATAACTTATCTAGGTCTTTTCTTTTTATATTTGATATACTCACAGCACTCATTGAATAGCTAATATATTGTCATTGGTGGAAAAACTACTCAAGTATGACTTTTGAGTAAAGGTAAAGATACCTTAATAGAAAATGACTCAACTAAAAGTGAAAGTCACCCAGTAAAATATTACTTCAGTAAAAGTGTAAAAGTATTTAGTTTTAAATATACTTAAGCACCAAAAGTAAATGGAATTGCTGAAATGTACTTAAGTATCAAAAGTAAAAGTATTAATCATTTCAAATCCTTATATTATGCAAACCAGACAGCACAATATTTTGTAAATTTTTTAATTTACAGATAGCCAGGGGCACACTACAACACTCATTTGTGTTAAGTGAGTCTGCCAGATCAGAGGCAGTAGGGATGACCAGGGATTTTCTTTTGATAAGTGTGTGAACTGGACCATTTCCCTGTCAAAATGTAACAAGTACGTTTGGTTGTCAGAGATAATGTATGGAGTAAAAAGTACATTATTTTCTTTATGAATGTAGTGAAGTAAAAGTAAAAGTTGTCAAAAAAATGAATAGTAAAGTACAGATACCCCCCCCAAAACGCAGTACTTTAAAGTATTTTTACTTTAAGTACTTTACACCACTCTATATTGTCTCATTCATACTATGACTTATGAAAATAACATTTTACATTTACTGTGTAAAGGGAATATGTTGATATTGACCACACATGCTATGTAATATTATATAACATATCAACAGTGTATACAATGTAGTACCAGTAGTATTCATTTCTTAAAGGGCATTATAGGAGGAGTATTTCAGTTATGACTCGTTTCACCTTAAAGTAATCAGGTATTTTCAAACATGACTCATGATTGAAAATACCACAACATGTTTTGTGCTGACAAGAAAACATGCATCACTTACTCATATACCTTTTATGACTGTTTTAAAAAAAAATCTCCAATGAGGTAGCATGCATGTGCCCTTTGAAATATTGCTGTAGTGAATATACCACTTCATAAGTGTAAGTGGCATAGAAAATACAACAAAATAAAACATCTCATTGGAGATATGACACAACATTTCCCCAGACTTGACTGTGATTTCCCCTAGTTTTGGAACCTGGGCAGTCTTAGTCAAGGAACATAAAGAGATGTCTTTATGTGTTCCTAGGTCTAAATCATAGGTGAGTTAACATGAGGGAGAATAACTGATGTTATCGTTAAAAAAATGGTACGAGAGAATCTGGTGATTTTGGCTGCTTGGGTCTACTTTGACAGTTTGTAACAGTGTAATACTCCTGTTACTTTTCACTGAATGTATCCTTCTGATTAACTGAATTGCCTAAACTTAACCCTGGAATTAAATCTGTTCTTCAAATATCTCTATTTGTCATCTATTTTATACTCTATTTTAATCCACATGTATGTATTGATAAAAGTTCAGATTAAAAGATATGGGAAATAACTGTAAACAATACATCAATAAGACCATTGTATACAGGGTGATTTTTATTGCAGCAGCTGTCTTATTGGTTAGCTCTGGTGAGAATCACTCATTTGCTTTTGGTTAACTGTTACGCCATTGGCTCAGGATCAGGCATTACTAGTGCTGCATACCGGTAAATAAAAATATCTGAAGATAACAGACATTGTACTTGCAGCAAGTTAGAAACAGCTCTAAATAATGATAATACAGACATTTTATTTGCAGCTAGTTACTATGACTTCTTATCTTAATGTATTGATCTTTTCGTTAAGCTTAAACTCATACACTTTTGAAATGCCCGCTCCTTCACACCCAAGGTAATACCTTTTTAGTGCTTTGAATGATTCTACTCGTGCAATGTAACTTAAAATGCCATAGGAGAAAGAAAAAGGCTGTTGACATACAATACTATACTGGTGGCACCCTCTTACAGACCCCAGAGAATGACAGGAGACTTCATTCCTGCTTCTGTTTCAAATTAACATCTGACATGGGGTTGACATCCTTCTCATTGCTACCTAGAACACAACCACACACGGCAGTCCACTTAATGCCATCAAAAATGACAGCAGATAGATCCTGAGCCAACCATCAGTAAAACAGTGAGATAATGGGGTTGGTTTGATATCTTAATTCATGCTGGAGGTTAATAATACAGGTCCAATGTGAAATCCTAAATCACGACTGGATGATAAAGTTGTAGATTTCTAAAGTGCATTGAGAGTACTATACAGTAAAACGAGACATGCAATCAACTTTCTTGGGTGTGCATGAAGTCAAAAGCAAGGAACAGAGAGAGCACAGCATTCAGTTCTGTTTCAACACTACCCATATCATGATATAGATTTACAGTGCACCTGAAAGCTGATCTTGCGCCAGGTATGTTTTTTTGCTTTTAGGTGCTTTTGGTGCCAGTTGGGGTAAGGATAAACCCCAAATCAGCACTGAAGGCTACTTTACATTC
Organism: Oncorhynchus mykiss; assembly: GCF_013265735.2. Classification (NCBI taxonomy): domain Eukaryota; kingdom Metazoa; phylum Chordata; class Actinopteri; order Salmoniformes; family Salmonidae; genus Oncorhynchus; species Oncorhynchus mykiss. Next base: position 15,100,089 of record NC_048567.1, on the reverse strand, counting down.
TCTCCTGGGCAAGGTAGATTGATAGCACCTAATACACAAGTCACAAAGACGGTTAAGAGTAACATCTTCATCTTGGCTTGATATACATTTTATTTAAATCAAGAATGACAATTCAGTCATTCTTCTGGTCAGCATGGGCTGGGTGTGCACCATACTTGATGTTCCAATGGGTGCTGGTGTGTGGCAGCCATAAATGTGAGAGTGTGTGTTATTATGTGTGTTGGCCTCTCTGCAGCACCTCCCATGATGACTCTCCCTCGCCTCCATGCACACTTCATCTATACTGTTTGAGGAGGCACTGCAACACAAGATAGAGGACAGAGAGTGTTATTTTTCTCTCTCTCTCCCTCCCTACCCCCCTCCCATGGCGGCTTACCCTCTGTCTTTGGTATTTGGGTGCCTGCTGGATTAGAGCTGAAGACGAGAAGACAAGAGGAGACAGTTATTCACTCTGACACAAGGAGAGAAATGAAATTAAAGGAAGCAATCCTGGATAGTTTAGACAGTTCAGTTCACCTCAAAGCTTTGTGGAAACAACCACAATGTAACCAAGATCATGTGTGTTCTGACCAAAGAGAAGGTATTTTAGACGGATTAGGTCAACTGTATCCATGCACAGAAGGGGCTGGGGCCACAAAGTTTTGACAATCACAGGATTCAATTTGGGGCAAAATGCAGAGATATGTCAGGATCTTCCCAATCGGTGTCCTCTCTCAAAGGTTAGGGGAGAGGAAGAGACTGGGTCGGCATGCCATTGGCTGTAAACATACACTCTTTGAGGCCATCCACCCACACTGCCAACCCATGCAACAACGGCCCCCATTCTCAACTAGGGGCCCCAAAAAAGTCCTAATGCAGACATTTCCTTAATATTGCTTGGTTGACAAGAACACTTGATTTTCAAAAATGTCACAGAGTTAGACTACTAGACTATTTTGAGACATTTGACTGTAATGTGATGCTCTGTAGGGTGATTGCTTAGTTGGTTGAATGGCTGGGCAGTGTTGTTGGATTTAGGGAGGGAGTGCGGGACTGTAATATCTTAACCAATAGGCAGCATTCAGACATGGGTTCCACTGTGGGAGGGGAGAGAGGGGGAAAGGACAGACATGGTAACAGTAAAATAGTATTAGTAAAGCCATCCTGTATTTGGTGGGGACTCCTCTTCCAAAGACTGATGCATTCCACATGCACAGGCGGAGCAACTGCCAAGCCCTGTACAAACTCTTACTTGGAAGACGATTTTGAGCATGTGAGTTTTTTACCTGTTGAAGAGATTAACAGTTATAGTAACCTTCAGAGAGTTACGGGTGAGCATGTGACAGACTAGGCGGAGTGTGTGCAAGTATACTTACTAAGAGCTATTAGGATACCAGACACAAACAAGATCACACCAATGATGACCCCTGTAGTTCGAAGTGTCTCATAATCTGAACCCACAAAGAAAATCTATAATCATGACCATTAGTCATTAGTAAGATGGTACAACTCACATGCCATGTATGGTGCGACTCAAATAACAAATGAATCCATTCGAATGAATTCACTCACCATATTCAAAGTCACTTTGATCATGAAACATCGATTCTGTACAGAAAACACAAATTATTAATCAGAATCATCAACATTAGGCCTAATAACAAGGTTCGAACATTATGTAATGTAAGTTATAAAAGACAGCAGAATCTTGCAGTGCCGGAGAAGTGAACAGCCAATAGCCCGAGTCCAAGCTCATGGGAACGCTCTTTTGGGATGGGAGTCGGTTCAGCACCATGGACAGCAGAACTAGACCGGTTTTGGGAAAACGTCGAAATATGAGTAGCCTAATGTGGACAGATTTTGCTCTCGTATTAATCACTGATTCTAAGTTGGCATACTAATGATAGCGTTGAAAGCAATTGCAATTTGAGTTGGTGCGTTGTTTTTGCTTAATGTGGTCACAGGAATAGACCAACTGGAAATAAAATCAAAGCGCTACACCAACAGGAATATTTTATACGTAAATCTTCCAGTTTACGAGGCGTTTTCTTAAGACGACCACATCTGTCTCGGTGCTGCTTGACTGCGGAGCGCGGATCAATACAGGGTCTTTGCTCAGCAGGAAAAGACGGCGCACAGAAAGTGGGTTAGAAGCGCACGAGAGGCGTTCAGTGCAACGCGATTTACAAGACAATCAATCAAGTTACATGTATCGATTATCCATATCGGATGTGAATAGAACAATCCTAATAATTGTTAGTACAATATTTTATTTTATACACTAAAGTGCTGTCCACACCCCTGGTGCTGAACTGTTCTCCAATATATATCTTCAGATGAGAGCTCCCAGCCATAGTTCAAGTAAATATGCTATCTCTTGACTTTCACGAGCAGTAGGCTATAAGATCATCTTGGCAGCACTTATTAAACAGAGCGTCGACAATGCGGATTTATGTTGCTGAACCCCCACTTCATGTAATGGCTAAGTTGGCGCTTTCAACTTCTCCCCAGCGCACTACCCCTCCCCTCTTGCACCCTGATGGGCAAGCCAACACAACCATTCACAAATGATAAGAAAACTATTAATTTACAAAAAAGACGGTGAGTATTACGTAATTAGAAAAATAAGCAATATGTTCATAAATTACATGGAAATGGATCAAAACATGGAAAAAGTAGCCTAGCCTGTAATGGCGCTCTACCAGCAATGCACCAATTGCTCATCAATCCCATGAATTGGAGATTGATGGGATGAGTCTAGGAGCAAGCTTAGCCTAAATAATTGATGTGCAAGAACAGCCTGAGCAAAGAACCTGTACATAAAACACTGAACTGAAGAACAACAAAAACATCATGAAACGCACTATGTAGTTTCAATTGTTTTGGTATTTTTAAATTTAAAGATGCTCTAGCATAGGCTACAGTCAGAAGAAGACAAACCTCTTTCAGTTGCCATGACTGCAGTCTGGATATACTGGGTCTTTGTCTGCTGAGTCTCTCTCTTGCGCCCCGATGCAGGTTTTCAGGTCAGCGGACAGAAAATGGGAAGACGCGCACTTTTGAGGTGTGTGGAGTAGGATTGGAAGAAAAGAAAGAAAACTGCGGCTCAATAAAGTAAATTGCACCAACACTTAGAAGGCATGGGGGGGTCCTCTGGTGGTGATGCACAGGCACTGCATTCGGTTATAGGCTTTTCAATACTGCAGCCTCAGTCTACTGAGGTATCCCCCAAAGACCGTGTGAAGTTGAAAAAAAAATGTGCCTGCCAATGCGGATGGTTTTCTACTGCACTCGAGTAGCCTACTATCATTATACCCCGAGGAGGCGTGGGAAACTGCGAGAGGCGGAATGCGCTAACAGGTCTCTCCCTATTCCACCCATTGGCGTGTCTCTTTTGTAATGCGGCACGAGGAGAGAAGATATTCCTAGCAACAGAGCAACACGGGAGAGGCTGTGTCCAAAGGAATTCCCGTCTTATCATCTATATAAAAATACAGAGTAAATGTATAGTAAAGAAGAAAACATCTTTAAGTCCCTGGTGCTGGTGTAGGCAGAAAATGCATGTGATCTTTCATGCAATCATTTTACTCCAGCTACATTATTTCACAAGGAATGCCTTAGTTAGCATATATTTGAGTGACCAAGTGAATTTAGGAGAATTCTTATCATTTCAAATGGGAATTATCATTTCAAGTATTTTCCTAATGGGATGATAAAAAGGTTTATCTTATGCAGTCAACCCCCCCCCCCCCCCCTCCCTTCTTTCGATTGTGGCCACTTTCCTAGATGGAGGAAATACATCTGTCACTATTGAAAAGCTGTCTTTGACAGGTCCTCTCCCTCATCCATCCTGCAGCTAGACCCTCTTTGGCCAAGAATATACCAATAACCATAACAGAGTTATTTTCATGATAAAATGATAGGCCACTTTTGTTAAGCAAAAAACTAATCAGATTAGCATGCAACAATGGTTCTAAACAATGGGCTGCAGCATGTTTGATGTTGCTGCACTTGTCAGGAGGTTGAATGAATTCATCTACTATTGCCTGCAGAAAGGTGCAACATCAGCAAAACGGGTGTGCTGAATATCCATTAGAACTGCGCTACTGGGGAAAAACTGTGCCAGTAGCAGTGACTGACAGGGAGACAGTCTATGCCAGTGGCTGATAGTGGGAAAAGTTGGAACACAACACACAATGACCCATCTACATCACTTTATTTAACAATGTGGAAATATTACAATTTAAAATAGTCATAAATAGTCAAGTTCTAACTTACAAAATTGCTTGTTCATGTGTGTCTATCACATATGACAGGTTTTATAGCCTACCCTACTGCATCAACCAATTATGCCTTCAGAATACTGTCGCTGTAGATTCATTCATATAGAAAAAAGAGAAAAGAAAAAAACATGTCAAGAGAACATATCAGCAGGATGAAATTTAAAAAATGAGCCTTGTGCTCTCTGGGAGATAGCCATAGTTAGTCCTCCACTGTCCAATGCTGCCGCCTGGTGGCGAGACTTTACATCACTGGGGACCTGAGAGCAGAATGGTAAACACGATGAGATGTATTGGTTTCATAAATAAAATGATACATACAAATCAGACATTTGATAAAGACCAATATGCCAATGAAGACAAAGATATAGATGATTTTACCTGTCACAACCCCTGCCTCTGCCTCAGGTACCCCAGAAGGCCTAAGAGAGGAAAATGGTAAACAAACAGGTAAACCACTAGAGCAAAATCACTACTTGGACAGTGATTAAAAAGTATACAATACCTAAACAAGCCATCTAAACCCTAAAACATAGGGGGGAAATGTATTAAAACTCAAAATGAGTACTGAAGCTTCTGTCTAACGGTTAAGAATATTCTAAAAAGCTCCTCTTACTGGTCTAGAGATTACACTTTAAAGGCCTTACAATGAACTCAGTCAAGGGTTGCGGTCCAAACACTTCAGCCCTCAAATTAAGTGGACACTTCTGATGAGGTATCATGACGTCTGACGAGTATACACTTGCAGGGCAAGGGAGGAAGGAATGATTTAATTCATAATACAAAAATCTACTTACATTGCTACATCCAACATGTCTAACAAACGAAACACAGGTATTAACAATGGCCAAACATACAAAACATATACATAAAATACAAAACATAAACAATATCTTATTATAATGATTCATGAAGATGTTATTCTTGTTGTTATTCACTAGGGTTAGTGTTTTACTAAGATAATTCAAATCAATCAGAAAAATTGGTAATTTTGGTATAGAATTTTGGTTTGTGTATAAAGTATTTGGCAACAAGAATTAAAACATTAACAATCATTTCAGTGGTTTTGTTATCATTGCAATAGTAACATATTATATATTTTATGTTAAAATTATAGGCAGTGTTCATAATGGTAAATAAGTACTTTGCAACGTTTTCCCAAAATTCTGTCACAAATTTACATTCAAAGAACAAGTGAGACAGATTCTCAGCTTCTTTTTCACAGAAAACGCAGATATCATCAATAGCCACAAATTTGGAAATCATAGAAATACATGGATATATCTTATGTAAAATGTTGAAGTGTATCTTCCTTAACTTCGTTTGGTATACAGTATTTGTAAGGCCTTAACCATGCATTTTTCCAGACAATGTCAGGATTAAGCATGTTCCAGAAAAACTTTCCTCTCGGTGTAAGTTGGTTTTGTGAATGAAGAATTTGTCTTATTACAACAAGATTTCTCAAGTAAGCCCACGCCTTCAAATCTGAGTTCTGGATAAACTTTATGATCGTTCCCAAAATTAAGATGACTTTTCACAAGTGTAGTTAGACCACTGGGAACGGCTTTGATCACAGAAATAAACTCTCTGAAAGGTATTGGAAACTCTTTCAATGTATAAATTGTTCATATGTGAGAATATTACCCTTGTTGTTGAAAATATCAGGAAAAAAGTCAATATTCCTCTCATGCCAGCTGGGGTAGAACCATCCTTGGCTGAAAATGCATCACTCGTTCATCCTGTGATGATTGTGTTTTCAGCTTGTGGTTACTTTATATGTGCTACAGACAATCATGAGTGCATGTCTACTTATATTAAATATATCATTATTAATATACGCCTACGGTAAGATAGCTAGCAAATTAAGTAGCTAACTAACGTTAGCCTGCCTAACGAACTTCTGAAGGAAAATGTTTTATTTCTACAATTGCCAAAAACGTACTTTTTACGAGATGTGTTTGTGCCGTCATGTGCATTAGTAGCACAAATTCTAACTTATTTGCATTAGTTTTTACTTACACTTGTATGTTGACTTCTCCATTGATGTTGTTTTAAGTTATCACTGACTTTTCTTAGCGGATGTACAATCGTTGCAAATTTAATTATTGGGAGTTTCAGGCCCCGGAGTGAACAGAATTGTACACTCGCAAAGCCAAATAAAAACGAGGACTAAGGGGCTTAGGTTGCAAACTTCCCTTGCTTGGCTAATCATTTGGACCGCCCTCCAAGATGGCGACGGAGATTCCCCCAAGGGCATTGTTACGTTCCCCAGTTTCTGTGTTGTGGTTTTGTTTGTGTGTGTGTGTTTCAGGAAGCAGCTGATTGGTGGGCCACATCGATGATTGGAGATCTGACCCCGCCATCTCTCGTCAGGGGATACAGTTGTATCCCATTACAGACTCCTCTCCAGCTATATAAGCCAGTGTTCTGTTGCTCAGAAGAGCGCTGATTAGTGTGTCCTGTGTTGGTTGTTGTTAAGAGCTGATGGTTATGTTCTGTGGTTGTTGCTGAGAGAGCTGATTGGTATGTCCTGTATTAGTTGTTGCTCAGAGAGAGCTGATGGTTATGTCCTGTGTTGTTTCTCAGTTTTTTTGTTTTGGTGAAGTAGTTTGTATTATTCTGTTTAATTTGTTTCCAGGGGGGAAGGCACCTATGGAGTCCTTAGGCAAGAGGCCTGCGGGCATACACAACCCGTAGTATTTACTGTCTATGCACAATAGGTAAGACCTGGGCGGACCAGCCCCTGTATTTTGGTTAGCGTACCAGGTGGTGCTAAGATAGGTAAGTAGTGGTTAGGTAGGAGAGGGGGCTTTGACATGTACTTTCTTTGCTTTGGTTCCGTTCAGCCCCTTTTCCCCAGATTTACCGTGTGAAGGAATAAATTCCCAGTAAAGGGTAAATTCTCTGCGTACATAACAGGCATAAGGCGAGGGTAAGTGGACGAAGGTGTCTTAAGTGTTTGGACCGCACAAAGTTCTTTCTATGCCATGTTTTATCAACACTATCTCTTTGTCCAACTTACCGTGACTTCGGACTTGATTTACATGGGCATTTCTGGCCTGCAGAGAGAGAGAAATTGGTGTGAAGAAGAGCTACTATGATGGAAAGATGATAAGCTCTGAGGATAGCCAGAGTTGACAGGCCTCTCTCCATCCTAGGTGTCAAAGACACATGCCTGGTAAACTTGCACTAGAATGAATATACTGCCTGCTAAACTAGCACTAGAATGAAGATACTTCAGCAACTGATCTGTTTTGAAGTTGGAATATTATATTTTACAAGACCCTATCCACTAAAAAATACCCAAACTAAGCGCTTGAATGATTGATTATTTGTACAGCTTGGACAGAACACTGAAGACCCAAAGCCTCTTTGCACATGTGTAGTAGCAGGAGAGGGGACAATCCCTCTGCCCCCTGTGATATCTATGACTAATGTAATGGATGCTTGGAGTAAGATTTAGGGCGGGTGGGGGGGCTGCAGCTATGCCTAGGGTGGGGTGGATGAGTGCAAGAACATGAGATGAGGAGGGAGGGGAAAAGGCTGCATAGCGTCCAGGTCAGTTTTAGTCAGTGCCCTAGATGTGCAGATGCCTACAGGGTAGAGAGGTGTTGGGTGTCCTGGGGGTTGTGCAAGGCATGTTGGCCTGCATCCCAGCCCCCAGCAAGTAACTGACCCCAGGCTTGTTTATAAGGACTGGACTGGTAAAGAAGGGCTGTCCAATGGATCAGCATGTTGAACAGCGCAGAAATACAATTATGGAATGAGATTGGTACAGTAGAAATAAACTTATGAGACTAATCACATTTTATTTCAATTTAAGTATAACCGTAGTTGGGCAGACAGACTTACTGACGATTAGGACTATGCCCATGACAAACAGTACCACAGCGAAGATCAGTCCACCGATCCTCAGAGATTCATAGTCTGAAACAGAAATACATTTGTATCCCTGCACAGTAAGGCCCACTACTACAGAACATGTGCAAGGCACAGTGTAACATAAACCATCTTAATCAGTACATATGTATGCACTGTACCCTCTTTGGGTCTATTACAGCATAGCAAAGCTATGCAATTATGACACCATGTTCCTATGAGATAATTCAAACATACTCTCCTACTGTATATGCCACGATTGATAAATCTATCAGGTTCACATCTATAGGTATCTATATTTTGATTGATATTACTGCCTCAAACATGGAAGGATATTCACTGTAAGAGCTGAATATATCCTATAATGTGTCTGTGAATGCATAGACCTACTGAAGACAGGATAGAGCAGTGTGTTACAGCAGAGTGGGAGGGACTGTTTGCCAGTTGAACTTGAAAAATGGAGGGAAAACGCAAACCCGTCTTGACCTCCCAGATATTTCCTGAGAAGTGTCACGTTTACCCCCAGTGGAGTTAGTCCATGTTGATCCATCCCCCACTCACCGTAGTGAAATGCAGAGTCATAGTCTGGGAGGGGAGAAGGAGAGGGAATACATGAAAACAAAGCAAATAGAGGACAGAGCTGCGCATGCGCCAGATGGAATGCATTGTAAAGGAACCACTGGGAGACTTATACAAATGTTGTGGCCCTGCTGGGAATTAAATCTCCTTTAAATCACACACATTCATAGTGAACCCTTTCCATAGAAACTTAAACACCATGTTTGGAGTTAAACTAATTCAAACATAAACTGAGTTTCGAGTGCAACTGGTGTGAAAAGATGGTGAGTGACCAAAAAGTATGCGATTTGCCAACATGCTCTTTAAAGTGAAATACAATCAGTACAGTAATGTTCATCTGAAACAACAAGAAACCTTTACCCTTTTCAACCATCCTCGATGCTGGAAAACAAAAGACAGAAAGCATTAATGATTGACAGAGAATAGCTCTGACTGTGTGCTTGGTGTGAACTACGAAGCTTTCAGAACTGGTTTAAGGCTCTGTTTACCTTCAGAACTGTAGTCAAGTGTTCCAGAGGTGTACATTGAATGTAAATAGTGACTACTGTACACATGATAGTAAGACTGGTTGTAAGTGTTCTGTGATTTTTTAAAATATGGTCCACTTGTACTGAAGGTTTAGGAATGGTGCATGCACTTAGATTAAACCACTGGGTGATGCGATACACAGTGCATGCTTTTAAATACAATCTGGCAACAATCAGGTGGCTCTCTCTTCAGAAGAGTAAAGGGGAAGTTGCAAAATGTGGTTGAAATGTAGGGGAAATGCTAAAGCTACAATGATGCAAGACACCACACAGAGTTGCATTTAGTCCTGATGCATTTATAACCATACCCACTCAGCAGTCATTTCCCAAGGCCAGTGACCCATGTCAGCTCAGGTAGGTGCTGTAATAAAGCAGACTTCACTGTGTGTGTGTGTGTGTGTGTGTGTGTGTGTGTGTGTGTGTGTGCGCACGCACGTTGGCTTGTGCAGTGTGAGTAACCATTTGAGAATCAACCAAATGTCACATCTTCCCTCACAATACCATTTAGATTAAGAATCTAAATCACATGGATGTCACGTTATCTGGATCACCAAATAACAAATAAATGACTCCTGCTTCGTTGAGTACAGAGGTAATAGAACCACTTCTTGAAGATCCCAAGGTGTAGTACAATAATCACTGCTCAGCTCTCTAACAATGAAATGCTTCTCTGATTGGCTCATCTTGTATCTGCTGACATTTTCATTTTGTTTTCTTCTAAAGGATGTCAGAGAACGACAACCCGAGCCAGCAGGGCTTTTTATGGTGCAATAGATAAGCCTAATGTCCGACAAACACTTTCGTTTGGTGTCATTCCTCTCCATTACCAGGGGAACTCATATCCTGCCCCAAATCACCCTGTTGACTGAGGAGAAAAACAACTAATGTAGGGTAATCTGCTCAGGAACAAGTCAGCACAACACAACCCAAAGTGCAGTGTAGGACTGCTTAGCACCACATGCTACTACAATATGGGAGGCTTAGCTGCACTTCAAATGACCGATTACTAAAATCCCTCACATGAGAAAAAGGCTAATCCTGGCCAGGAAAGCAAAGGCTCTTTCTTACACCAGTCTAGATGAGCCCATTTCAAATGAACTGGATTTAATCATAACTTGAAATCCTTACACAATAGTACTTAATCAATATAGTTGCGCACTATGTAAGTACATACAAAGCAAAGCTAGTTACTCTACAGAGAGCCATACTCTATGGTAGGGGTATCAAACTCATTCTATGGAGGGTCTAGTCTGCTGGTCTTTGCTTTTTCCTTTCAATTAAGACCTAGACAACCAGGTGAGGGGAGTTCTTTACTAATTAGGGTGGAGCGAAAACACACAGACCCTCATTTCACGGAGGGCCGAGTTCAGCAGTGTGCTCTACGGCAGAGTTTCCCAAAGTCGGTCCTGCCACCCCGACAAGGAGTTATTTCAATCAGCTGTGCAGTGCTAGGGCAAAAACCAAAATGGGGACCCCAGGACTGAGTTTGATGAAACATTGCTCTAGGGCAACTGACCAGCCAATAACAAATATGGCGGTGCATTCTCAGTGCCCATTCCAAAACAGACACCGTGTTTCTCATTCCTTTATAACAACACTGAGGCATCCAATAAAACAAACTTACCTGGCATGTCCCTGCCTATAGATGACCCTGTTAGTATAGACAGACCAGGGACCAGCTCATTCTTTAAATCACTGGCACTCTTAAGACACTACACAGTTCACTAAAATATGACACTGCACACATTCCTCTATCACATTGCAGTGTCTCCCCTACATGCATTGGCCGACACTGGACATTTTTTAAAATGTATTTACTATGTTGATTTCTGCCCCAGGATGACCCCATCCGCTGCAACCCCCAACCTCCCCCTGCTAACTCTGCCACCACTGCTGAAAAACATCCTAGGGGGAAACACTGCACTGTGAATGACCTTTCCAGTTTCTCTACAGACAGCCATACTCTAGGACAGGGTTTCCCAACCCTCTCCTCTGCCCCCATCCCTCAGACATTTCACACTTTTGTTTTAACCCTAAACGGGCACACCTGGTTCAATTAGTCAACTAATCATCAAGCCTTTGACTAATTGAATCAGGTGTGCCAGTTTAAGGTTAAAACAAAAATGTGAAAAGTCTGGGGGGACCGGGCAGTGTTTCCCAACTCCAGTCCCCCCCCCCCCCCCGCAAGCACACATTTTTGTTGTAGCCCTGGACAAAAACACAAAATTCAACTCATCGAGGATTCAAGTTGAATCAGGTTTGTTTGTCCAGGGCTACAATAAAAATGTGTACTGTTAAAAAAAAGGGGGGTATTTGAGCACTGGAGTTGGGAATCACTGCTCTAGGGCAACTGATAAGCCAAAAAGGATGGCCATGCATTCTGTGTCTATTCCAAGGCAGACAGACTGCATTTCTCATTCATTTGACACAGCTGAGGCATCCAATGCACTGCAAACTTACCTGGCATCTCCCTGCCAAATCCTGACCCTGTTAGTACAGACAGACCAGAGACCAGCTCATTCTTTAAATCACTGGCACTCTGAATAAAACATTACAGTTCCCTCACCACACTGTGAATGCTCCTCAGTCACCATTCATGTGCTGGAGTCAAGTATTTTGAGAGAGAAGCTCAAACATAAAAAAGTGAAAGGAAAAAGCTCACCCAAAGCTGGAGGAACACAGGAGCAGAATGCCACCAACAGAGAGAGATCCATGTCACCTGGAGACAAAGGGAAACAACCACCAGAAACATGAAGGACCTCCCAAAGACAATGACTGAAAGCGTAGGAGAAAAATGGCAAAACAGAAAGCAAATACTTTATTTGAGAACCAAGTTCAATCACCTGAGGGGACGCATTTACTTATTTCAAGCATAATGTAATGGAAAGACTGCTATGCTCATAATGAGGAAACATAACAGGCTTACACAGTTGTCCTGACCAGCGGAGTGATGAAGTTCTCCCACCACCAGTGTCTGACAGGTCTGGTTGTGGGGGGAATAGGTGCAGATCCCAGCATTTTAACGTCAGCCTTGTTGATGAACACATACAGCTTTGTATCGGAGGGGACCAGCAGTGCTAGTCACAACACCCTGCAACTTTAACTTTTTATGGCTGGGAGGCAGTATTGAGTAGCTTGGATGAATAAGGTGCCTAAAGTAAACGGCCTGCTCCCCAGTCTCAGTTTCTAATATATGCATTTTATTATTAGTATTGGATAGAAAACACTCTAAAGTTTCTAAAACTGCTTGAATGATGTCTGTGAGTATAACAGAACTCATATTGGCAGGCAAAATCCTGAGTTGAAATCAAAACAGGAAGTCAGAAATCTGAGCTTTGTCTGTATTCACCAGAGTCCCCAATGAAATCCCCTTGAGATATGAATGGTGTTGCACTGCCTAGGGGTTCCACTGGATGTCAACCATCAATAGAAATTATAATGGAGACGATATGATGTTGTGGGAGTGAATGATAGCAGAATCAGTCAGGTGTCTGGCAGTCAGCCATTTTCTGATCATGTTAATTCCTTGTGGTAGTCACTTGCGTTCCATTGCTCACAAAGACAAGAAGGAGTACTCCGGTTGGAACTTTCTTGAAGCTATATGTTAAAAACATCCTAATGATTGATTCTGTACTTAGTTTGAAATGTTTCTTTGACCGGTAATATCACTTTTTGAAGTTTTTGTCCGATATAACGCTGACCAGAATTAACGTTTGGATATGTATACCAAACGCGCTAAGAAAAGAAGGTATTTGGACATAAATAAGACATTTTCGAACAAAACAATCCTTTATTTTGGACATGGGATTCCTGGAGTGCTTTCTGATGTAGATCATCAAAGGTAAGGGAACATTTGTCATGTAATTTCTTGTTTATGTTGACGCCATCTTTGCGGCTGTGATGTTTTTACTGTTGAGCGCCGTCTCAAAAGTATAGATGCGTTTCTTTTTCCGTAAAGTTTTTTTGAAATCTGACACAGCGGTTGCATTAGGGAGAGGTATATCTATAATTCCATGTGTATAACTTGTGTTATCATCAACATTTATGATGAGTATTTCTGTTGAATGGTGTGGCTATGTAAAATCACTGGATGTTTTTGGAACTAGTGAATCTAATACGCCAATGTAAACTCAGATTTTCTGATAGAAATATGAACTTCATCAAACAAAACATGCATGTATTGTGTAACATGAAGTCATATGAGTGTCATCTGATGAAGATTATCAAAGGTTAGTGATTCATTTTATCTCTATATGTGCTTTTTCTCTCTCTCTCTTTGGCTGGTAAAATTGGCTATGTATTTTGGTGAGTTGTTGGTGACCTAACAATCGTTTGTGGTGCTTTCCCCATGAATCCTATTTGAAATCGGCCACTGTGGTGGGATTAACAACAAGACTACCTTGAAAACGATATAAGATACATGCATGTTTGAGGAATTTTAATTATGAGATTTCTGTTCTTTTGAATATGGCGCCCTGTACTATCACTGGTTGTTGTTATATAGAAGTTAACTTCTTATGGCTGCAGGGGCAGTATTGAGTAGCTTGGATGAAAGGTGACCAGAGGTTCCCAGAGTAAACAGCCTCCTCCTCAGTCTCAGTTTCTAATATATGCATATTATTATTAGTATTGGATAGAAAACACTGAAGTTTCTAAAACTGTTTGAATGATGTCTGTGAGTATAACAGAACTCATATGGCAGGCGAAAACCTGAGAAGAAATCCAAACAGGAAGTGAGAAATCTGAGGTTGGTCGATTTTCAACCCAGGCCCTATTGAATTCACAGTGAGATATGAATGAAGTTGCAATTCCTAGGGCTTCCACTAGATGTCAACCGTCTTTAGAAACTTGAATAAATAACGGACATCATCGAACAAATCAAGCATTTATTGCGGAACTAGGATTCCTGGGAGTGTATTCTGATGAAGATCAAAGGTAAGGGAATATTTATCATGTAATTTATGGTTTCTGTTGACTCCAACATGGCGGCTAATTTGATTATTTTTCTGAGCGCCGTCTCAGATTATTGCATGGATTGCTTTTTCTGTAAAGTTTTTTTGAAATCTGACACAGAGGTTGCATTAAGGAGAGGTATATCTATAATTCCATGTGTATAACTTGTATTATCATCTACATTTATGATGAGTATTTCTGTTGAATCGATGTGGCTCTGCAAAATCACTGGATGTTTTTAGAACTAGTGAACGTAACGCGTCAATGTAAACTCAGATATTTTGATATAAATATGAACTTTATCAAATAAAACATACATGTATTGTGTAACATGAAGTCCTATGAGTGTCATCTGATGAAGATCACCAAAGGTTAGTGATTCATTTTATCTCTTTGTGCTTTTTGGAACTCCTATCTTCGGCTGGAAAAATGGCTGTGTTTAATTCTGTGGCTTGGTGGTGACCTAAAATTATCGTTTGTGGTGCTTTCGCTGTAAAGCATATTTGAAATCGGACACTGTGGTGGGATTAACAACAAGATTACCTTTAAAACGGTATAAAATACATGTATGTTTGAGGAATTTGAAATTATGAGATTTCTGTTGTTTTGAATTTGGCGCCCTGCAATTTAACTGGCTGTTGTCATATCCGTTAACGGGATTGCAGCCAAACAGTTCCCCCATGATCTCTTTATGTTATTAGCTCCTGACTCGGGGTAAGGGTAGAGGGGGTTATTTCAGTGTCTGCACCATAGAACACAGGTATCCTGTCCTGGCAGTATCGAGATGCAGGGAGGAGAGACCCGGGCTGAGTTGCACTTGATATTTGGTCAGGGGGTTAAAGACATACAGTGCCTTCAGAAAGTATCCACGCCCCTTTACTTTTTCTACATTTTGTTGAGTTACAAAGTGTGATTAAAATGGATTTAATTGTAATTTGTTGTCAAAGATCTACACAAAACACCATGTAATGTCAAAGTGGAAGAAAAATTCTAACATTTCTAAAACAAAATATATATATATATATATGTAGTGAAATAAATTACTAATATATAGGTCACTAATAGGTCAGTATTCAATCCCCTAAGTCAATAAATGTTAGAATCACCTTTAAGCAATTACGGCTGAGTGTCTTTCTGGATAAGTTTCTAAGAGCTTTCCACACCTGGATTGTACAACAATTGCCCATTATTATTTTCAAAATTCTTCAAGCTCTGTCCAATTGGTTGTTGATCATGCCTAGACAACCATTTTCAGGTCTTGCCATAGATTTTTAAGTATATTTATGTCAACACTGTAACTTGGCCACTCAGGAACATTCACTTTCTTCTTGGGAAGCAACTCCAGTGTAGATTTGGCTTGTGTTTTAGGTTACTCTCTTGCTGAAAGCTGAATTCATCTCCCAGTGTCTGGTGTAAAGCAGACAACCAGGTTTTCCTCTCGAATTTTGCCGGTGCTTAGCTCCATTCTATTTATTTTTTTTATCCTGAAAAGCTCCCTAGTCCTAAACGATTACAAGCATACACATAACATGATGCAGCCACCACTATGCTTGAAAATATGGAGAGCGGTACTCCGTAATGTGCTGTATTGGATTTTCCCCCCCAAAAACACTTTGTATTCATGACAAAAACTGAATATCTTCGCCACATTTTTTTGCAGTATTATTTTAGTGCCTTGTTGCAAACAGGATTATGTTTTGGAATATGTTTATTCTGTACAGGCTTCCTTCTTTTCACTGTTAATTAGGTTAATATTGTGAAATAACTACAATGTTGCTGATCCATCCCCAGTTCTCTCCTATCACAGCCATTAAGCTCAGTAACTGTTAAAATCACCACTGGCCTCATGGTGAAATCTCTGAGCGGTTTCCTTCCTTTCCGGCAACTGAGTTAGGAACGACACCTATATATTTGTAGTGACTGGGTGTATTGATACACCTCCAAAGTGTAATAAATAACTTCACCATGCTCAAAGCGATATTCAATGTGTGCTTTAAAAAAATATATATACAGTATATAACCAGTAGGTTCCCTTCTTTGCAAGGCATTGGAAAACTTCCCTGGTATTTGTGTTTGAAATTCACTCTTCGACTGAGGGACCTTAAAATTATATGTATGTGTGGGGTACAGATAAGGTTGTCATTCAAAAAACTAATGTTAAACACTTTTATTGCACACAGTGAGTCCATGCAACTTGTTAAGGGACTTGTTAAAGCACATTTTTTTACTCCTGAACTTATTTAGGCTTACCATAACAAAGGAGTTGAATAATTATTGTCAAGAAATGTCCACTTTTCATTTTTAATTAATTTGTAAAAAATAAATCTAAACAAAATCCACTTTGACATTATGGGTTATTGTGTGTAAGCCAGTGAAAAACAAATCTAAGTTTCATCCATTTGAAATTCAGTATGTAACAAAAAAAAATGGAAAATGTCAAGGGGTGTGAATCCTTTTTGAAGGCACTAACTCAGCTTTTTTTCTCAGCTGGAATGTGCAGTCACTGTGCACGACGGCATGCCGCTACAGTTTTTCACACGTAGACCATTCTTTCTACAAATGTTCGTCCAAGTTCGTCCTTCTAGATTTTCCCATCATGTGTTTATCGGTCGTGGCTCTTAAACCAAAACCCCCACACTGGAGTGTTGTTTGTGGAGACATTGGCACCCTAGGCAGAAAGTGTCCTGAATTTTGTTACAGACAGCAGATACAGTTGAAGTTGGAAGTTTTACATACACCTTAGCCAAATACATTTAAACTCAGTTTCTCACAATTCCTGACATTTAATCCTAATAAAAATTCCCTGTTTTAGGTCAGCTAGGATCTCCACTTTATTTTAAGATTATTCTGACATATCAACATAGGTACTTTTGTAGCCGTTTCCTCCAGCATCTTCACAAGGTCCTTTTTGCTGTTGTTCTGGGACTGATTTGCACTTTTTGCACCAAAGTACGTTCATCTCTAGGAGACAAAACACGTCTCCTTCCTGAGCGGTATGAAGGCTGCGTGGTCCTATGTTGTTTATACTTGCATACAATTGTTTGTACAGATGAGCGTGGTACCTTCAGGCGTTTGGAAATTGCTGAAAAGATGAACCAGACTTGTGTTGGTCTACACATTTTCTTCTGGGGTCTTGGCTGATTTCTTTTGATTTTCCGATGAATGTCAAGCAAAGAGGAACTGAGTTTGAAGGTAGGCCTTGAAATACATCCACAGGTACACCTCCAATTGACTCAAATTATGTCAATTAGCCTATCAGAAGCTAAAGCCATGACATAATTATCTGGAATTTTCCAAGATGTTTAAAGGCACAATCAACTTAGTGTATGTAAACTTCTGACCCACTGGAATTGTGATACAGTGAATTATAAGTGAAATAATCTGTCTGTAAACAATTGTTGGAAAAATTACTTGTGTCATGCACAAAGTAGATGTCCTAACCGACTTGCCCAAACTATAGTTTGTTAACAAGAAATTTGTGGAGTGGTTGAAAAATGAGTTTTAATGACTCCAACCTAACTGTATGTAAACTTCCAACTTCCAATGACTCCAACTATAAGTCTAAATGTTTCGTTAAACAAAATCTTGTTTGTTGGAGTGCTGCAGAAGAATGTACTCACCTGACACTAATCTCTAGGGAACTGTGAGTATTTTTGATTCATGTGCAGAACACGAATGTGGGATTTTGGGAGAATTGAACGGTGAACATACAAATTAGCCATATTATATATCTAATTATGTATTCATTACATCACCTGTCAGATTAAGTCACTGTCCTCAGGACTTCTGTCCAACTGAAATATGATAATTAAGAACTACTCTGGCAGCAGATGAGGTGGCAGAACTCATACTATAAATTATGTAGATTTCCACATGACTGCCGTCACTGTATTTAATATAATAATATGACAGTGATTAAAACGATTAGCCCCACTGACTCTGATCAGAGCCCATCTTTTGATCAGAGCCCATCTTTTGGCACAGACCCTATCTGTCCCATCCCTAGCCCAAGGCATAGAGAAGCTGTTCTATAAGGCGACTATAACTACTCATACTTAAGGTTTCTGAGTTGGAGCAGTGTGGCATGGTTTAGAGAGAAACAGGGATTTAAACACTCAACCAGGGTTTAAGAACAGGATTAACAACAATCAATATCTTAATCTACCAAATGCTGCAAGAGTTATAACAAAGGCCAATAATCGTGTTTGTTACAGCATTCTACTTTAAAGGAGACTCACCCTCAAGTAAACAAAGTTTAAACTAAGTTATTCTTAGAAAATACTTTTAACCTCAGTCATGGTTTTCATCTAGCCCATTAGTCTATAGATAGCTACTTCTCATGCCTAGAGAGTTGTGAGGTTATTGCATTTTGACTGAACTGAAAAGGACAAATAAAAAGTAAGAAAATTAGACTAGCTTCTTATGGTTAGGGGTTCTCCGCTCGACAACATTCCACTGAAAAGGCAGCACGCGAAATTCCAAAATATTTTTTAGAAATATGAACTTTCATATATTCACAAGTGCAATACACTAAATGAAAGAAACTTCTTGTTAATATTCCCATCGTGTCCGATTTCAATAAGGCTTTACAGCGAAAGCACAACATATGACTATGTTAGGTCAGAGCCTAGTCACAAAAACACACACAGCCATTTTCCAGCCAAAGAGAGGAGTCACAAAAAGCAGAAAGAGAAAATTAAATTAAAATTAATCACTTCATCAGATGACACTCATAGGACTTCATGTTACACAATACATGTATGTTTTGTTCGATAAAGTGCATATTTATATCCAGAAATCTCAGTTTACATTGACACGTTACGTTCAGTAATGTTTTGCTTCCAAAACATCCAGTGATTTTGCAGAGAGCCACATCAATTTACAGAAATAGACATCATAAACTTTAATATAAGATACAAGGGTTACGCACAGAATTAGAGATATACTTCTCCGTAATGCAACCGCTGTGTCAGATTTCAAAAAAACTTTACGGAAAAAGCAAGCCATGCAATAATCTGAGTACGGCGCTAAGACAACAAATCAAGCCATACAGATATCCGCCATGTTGGAGTCAGAAGTCAGAAATAGCATTATAAATATTCACTTACCTTTGATGATCTTCATCAGAATGCACTCCCAGGAATCCCAGTTCCACAATAAATGTTTGATTTGTTCGATAAAGTCCATAATTTGTACAAATACCTCCTTTTTGTTAGCGCGTTTAGCCCAGTAATCCAAATGCTCAATGCACGATCGCTTAGTTCATACGAAAAGTTTAAAAAGGTCATATTACAGTTCGTAAAAACATGTCAAACGAAGTATAGAATCAATCTATAGGATGTTTTTATAATAAATCTTCAATAATGTTCCAACCAGATAATTCCTTTGTCTTCAGAAATGCAATGGAACTCAAGCTAACTTTCACCTGAACGCGCGGTCAGCTCATGCCACTCCGCCAGACCACTGACTCAATCCCCTCTCATTCCTCTCTCCTTTACAGTAGAAGCATTAAACCATGTTCTAAAGACTGTTGACATCTAGTGGAGGCCTTGGGAAGTGCAATTTGACCCCATAGACACTGTATATTCGATAGGCAAAGAGTTGAAAAACTACAAACCTCAGATTTCCCACTTCCGGGTGGGTTTTTCTCAGGTTTTCGCCTGCCATTTGAGTTCTGTTATACTCACAGACATCATTCAAACAGTTTTAGAAACGTCAGAGTGTTGTCTATCAAAATCCACTAATGATATGCATATATTAGCAACTGGGACTGAGTAGCAGGCGGTTTACTCTGGGCACGCTTTTCATCCAAACGTGAAAATGCTGCCCCCTATCCCAAACAGGCTAGGCTACTACAAGCACCGAAACTGTTAACCCAGTCCGTTTTGAACATTTATGGTACAGCAGGCCTATGCCAACTGGTGGCTTGTGGCTGAATTTGGCTCCCGGGTGATTTAATTTGTTGGACATAAAATACTGTAAAAATTAAAGCAAATTGTCTCTAAGTGATTTTCATTTTGTAAATCTGTTCCAAAGTATTCTCACGCATAATAGAGAGATATGTGACCATATACAAATTTAAGCGAGGTTTGACTTGGTAATGTTATACTCAAATATTATACACTACATGACCAAAGGTATGTGCACACCTGCTCATTAAACATCTCAGTCCAAAATCATGAGCATTAATATGGAGTTGGTCCCCCCTTCGCTGCTACAACAGCCTACACTCTTCTGGATAGGCTTTCCACTACATGTTAGAACATTGCTGCAGGGACTTGCTTCCATTCAGCCACAAAAGCCAGTCAAGTTCTTCCACACTGATCGACAGACAATTTCTGTATGGACTTCACTTTGTGCACGGGGGGATTGTCATGCTGAAACAGGAAAGGGCCTTCCCCAAACTGCTGCCACAAAGGAAGCACAGAATCGTCGAGAATGTCAGTGTTAAGATCCCCCTTCACTGGAACTACGGGACCGTTATTCCTCCTCCATCAAATTTTACAGTTGGCACTATGCATTCGGGCAGGTGGCGTTCTCCTGGCATCCCCCAAACCCAAGTTTGTCCGTCGGACTGCCAGATGGTGATGTGTGAGTCATCACTCCAGAGAACTGACAACTAGCAAGTGTATTCACTGACATTGTCAACCTCTCACTGACAGAGTCTGTAATACCTACATGTTTGCTCTTTATTTAACCATCTTACATATAAAACCTTATTTGTTCAGCAAAAATTGTAAATAGCTCACCACAGGTTAATGAGAAGGGTGTGCTTGAAAGGATGCACATAACTCTGCAATGTTGGGTTGTATTGGAGAGAGTCTCAGTCTTAAATAATTTTTCACACACAGTCGGTGCCGGTATTTCGTTTTCATGCTAGTGAGGGCCGAGAATCCCCTCTCACATAGGTACATGTTTTCACATAGGTATGTGTTTGCAAAGGGCATCAGTGTCCAAAAATCCCCAAATCTGGCAGTGGCTTCTGATTAAATTACATTTTCACGGAACCGTTTGTTGCAATTTCGATGAGGCGCTCTTATTCAGACATCGGTAAGTGGACTGAAGGCAGGGCATGAAAGAGATAACGAATCCAGTTGTTTGTGTCATCCGTTTCGGGAAAGTACCTGCGTAATTGCGCACCCAACTCACTCAGCTGCTTCGCAATATCACATCTGACATCCGTAAGCTTGAGACAATTTGCACACAAAAAAATCATAAAATTATGGAAAGACCTGTGTGTTGTTCTTGTTAATGCAGAGAGAAGCGCTCCAAATTAATCATAGCCTCAATTTTGTCCCGTACATTGAATATAGTTGCGGAGAGTCCCTGTAATCCTACATTGATCATTCAGGTGAGAAAAACACCCAGATAGGCCAGTCGTGTGAGAAACTCGTCATCATGTAAACGGTCAGACAAGAGAAAATGAAAGGTCAGTAAAGAAAACATTAAGCTCGTGTCAATATATTGACCCTTGATAAGCAGCGCACTTCTGTATGTTGTAAAAGCATTACATGGTCGCTGCCCATATCATTGCATATTGTAGAAAATACATTGCTTTAACAAAGTTAACCATTTTCACTGTAGTGTGCAAAACTCTTTCAATCTGTCAGGCATTCCCTTGGCAGCAAGAGCCTCTCAGTGGTTGTAGCAGTGTACCCAAGTGGCGCGGGAGAAACTGCTTGCATGCGTGTTACCACTCCACTATGTCTCCCCGTCATGGCTTTTGCGCCATCAGTACAGATACCAACACATCTTGACCACCAAAGTCCATTTAATTTCACAAAGCTGTCCAGTACTTAAAAAATATATTCTCCTGTTGTCCTGGAAGAGGTCGTCTTCCTTAACTTCCTATGGTATAGGGGACGGTTGCGTCCCACTTGGGCAAAAAACAGGGAAAATGCAGCGTGGCAAATTTAAAACAATTATATAAAAATCTAACTTTCATTAAATCACACATGTAAGATACTCAATTAAAGCTACACTCGTTGTGAATCCAGCACACGTGTCAGATTTTTAAAAGT
Source organism: Oncorhynchus mykiss (assembly GCF_013265735.2). Lineage (NCBI taxonomy): Eukaryota > Metazoa > Chordata > Actinopteri > Salmoniformes > Salmonidae > Oncorhynchus > Oncorhynchus mykiss. The sequence continues at coordinate 15,077,871 of NC_048567.1, read as the reverse complement.
ATTTTCGGCGAAACAAAGACCAAAAAATAATTCTTAATGGTTAGGCCTCTGGGTTTCGCCTGCTACATAAGTTGTTATACTCACAGACATGATTCAAACAGTTTTAGAAACTTGAAAGTGTTTTCTATCCAAATCTACTAATAATATGCATATCTTATATTCTTGGCATGAGTAGCAGGAAGTTGAAATTGGGCACGTTATTCATCCAAAAGTGAAAATGCTGCCCCCTATCCCAAAGAGGTTAACCTGTCTACGATACTGGTTCCCAATTGGGGATCAACCCTCCCACGTTCAGCTGAAACGGTGGCGCATGGAACGCAAAAATATTCTTAAAAATATTTAACCTCCACACATTAACAAGTCCAATAGCTCAAATGAAAGATAAACACCTTGTTCATCTAGCCAGCAAGTCAGATTTCTAAAATGTTTTACGGCGAAAACATAGCACATATATATGTAAAACCACCACCAGACACAGCTCATTTCAATAGCCAAAACATGCAATCAACAAACGCAGGATTAAAAAATAAATCGCTCACTAACTTAATTGACCCCCCATATACCAGGAGCTGTGCCAGGCCCGCCACGTCTGTTGACTCATCCAGCTGTAACGCATAGAATTCACTGGCTTGTATGCGAAGCAGTAATTGTTTCAAAACATGTCCTGCCATGTCACTGATGCGTCGTGAAACAGTGTTGTTTGATGGAGAAATTGTCTGTATAGTTTTGTCCTTTTCCCCCAGCAGCAGGAAGAATTAAGTCCTCCAAAATAGTATGGGGCTTTCCTGTCCTAGCCACTCGGTAGCTCACCATATATGACGCTTTTAGCCCCTTCTTATTAATGGTATCTGTTGCTTTTATATGTCTTACTAATCTAAAGTTGTCTTAATTCTCGCTTAAAAAAACTCCTGAGGCTTATTTTTGAAATGGGCATGTTTTGCTTCTAAATGTCTGTGCCAGAGTGAAGGTTTCATTGAGTTGTGAGAGTACTTTTGCACATATAACACACTGTGGCTGAGGAAAGGCACTACTCCTAATATAAGTGAACCCCAAATCAATGTAGTTCTCATCATATTTGCTCCTCTTCGATGGTCCAATCTCCCTATCTGCTGTTTGGTGCTTTCACGGGTAAGGGGGCAGTAGCTCTTCGGCTGCATCAGATTCACAACTGTCAGTGTCCATGCTAGCTGGGCTAACAGCAAATGTAGAAATAGTTATGCTAGCATTGGATGGGCTCGTGGAAGCAGAACAAGTTGTGTCGTCGACAGGTGCAGGTGTAGTACTGCTGGTAGTAACAGTACTACCAGTAGAGCTGGTATGTGTCTCTATGGACGCAAGCCTTACTTTTTTTTAACCATTCATCAATTTTCAAGCAAACGGAATGAGCAGCAGCTATGTTTGGCCACATATGGACCATTTGTGGCATTCCCGCGAGAGAGTAACAGTTAATGTGATTGGATGTTAATTGTTTGACTAGGCTAGCTGTATTTGACATTGCATTGTTATTTCGCTGAACACTAGATGGTTTAATTTTATTTTTGGTAGTGAAACAAGGCTACTCAGGCGAAAATAAACCTCACCCAAATATATAGCCACGTTGGAAAATATAAACGGACTGCTTGAAAATGTGAAGAATTATATATATTTTTATTCGCATACCACCCCAACAGATCCACAGATGACACAATCGCACTCCACACTGCCCTTTCCCACCTGGACAAAAGGAACACCTATGTGAGAATGCTGTTCATTGACTACAGCTCAGCATTCAACACCACTTCCCCTTCTGTACTCCCTGTTCAAACACGACTCCAACACCATCATTAAGTTTGCTGACTACACAACAGTGGTAGGCCTGATCACAGACAACGATGAAACAGCCTATATGGTGGAGGACAGAGACCAGGCAGTGTGGTGCCAAGACAAGAACCTCTCCCTCAGTGTGAGCAAGACAAAGGAGCTGATTGTGGACTACAGGAAAAGGCTGGCCGAACAGGCCGCCATTAACATCGACGGGGTTGTAGTGGAGCGGGTGGAGAGTTTCAAGTTCCTTGTTGTCCACAAACACACCAATACAGTCGTGAAGAGGGCACGACAACACCTTTTCCCCCTCAGGAGACGGAAAATATTTGGCATGGGTCCCCAGATCCTCAAAAAGTTCTAAAGCTGCACCAGAGAGAGCACCCTAACCGGGTAGTGCGTACGGCACTGGGGCAAAGCTCCCTTCCATCCAGGACCTATATACCAGGCGGTGTCAGAGGAAAGGCCAAAAACTCCAGTGACCAAAGTCATAGACGATTCTCTCTGCTTCTGCATGGCAAGCGGTACCGGAGTGCCAAGTCTAGGACCAAAAGGCTCCTTTACAGCTTCTACCCCTAAGCCATAAGACTGCGGTGCAATTAATCAAATGGCCACCCGGACTATTTACATTGACACTCCCACACCTCCATTTGTTTTTACACTGCTGCTACTCGCTGTTTATTATGTATGTATAGTCACTTCACCCCCTACCTACATGTATAAATTCAACTCAACTAACCTGTACCCCTGCACATTCACTCGGTACCGGTATTCCCTGTATATAACCTCGTTATTTTATTGTGTTAGTTAATTATATATTTTTTTACTTTAGTTTATTTTGTAAATACTTTAACTCTTTCTTGAACTGCACTGCTGGTTAAGGGCTTGTAAGTAAGCATTTCACAGTCAGTCCTGTTCTATTCAACGCATGTGACAAATAAAGTTTGATTTGAACGTGTTTCCACTTCTCCAAAGTCCAATGGCAGCGAACTTTACACCAATCTAGCTGACGCTTGGCATTGCGCATGGTGATCTTAGGCTTGTGAAGCTCCCAACGAACAGTTATTGTGCTGATGTTTCTTCCAGAAGCTATTTAACTCAGTCGTGAGTGTTGCAACCGATAACAGATGATTTTTATGTGATTTTGCACTCGGCGGTCCCATTCTGTGAGCTTGTGTAGCCTACCACTTCGCAGCTGAGCCGTTGTTGCTCCTAGACATTTCCACTTCACAATAACAGCACTTACAGTTGGCCAGGAAGCACTAGCAGGGCAGAAATCTGACGAACTGAATTGTTGGAAAGGTGGCATCCTATGATGATGCTACATTGAAAGTCACTGAGCTCTTCAGTAAGGCCATTCAACTGACAATGTTAGTCTATGGAGACTGCATGGCTGTGTGCTCGATTTTATACACCTGTCAACAACGGGTGTGGCTGAAAGAGCCAAATCCACTAATTTGAAGGGATGTCCACATACACTATATATACACAAAAGTATCTGTTTGTGCTTCTTGCGGTCTACAAATTATTTGTAATAATTTATCCGGCCCTAGTTGATGATCGCTGCCATAGTCATTGGCTTATGTCATGTATGCTATTTCTAAACTGTCTTGCCTAGCTAAAATATTTGAACCCTTGATTAATTCTAAGCTAAGATATTTCTTACCTTTTTATTCTAAATGTACATCAAACAGGTTTTAGACCATGTCATAGCATTACCTCTGCTGCATCCCTAGTTATGTGGTTTACTGTATGGAAAAAAGGCAACATTGTGCTGCCCTCTTCATTGACCTGCCAAAGGCTTTGATACTGATGATCACTCACTGCTAATTCAGTCTTCAATTGGCCCGAGACCAGGCTGCATGTAACCGCTTTAAAAATCACTTGACCGATGTAACTCAATGTGTATCTACTGATGGTGTTAAATCAGGTTACCTGTATATTACGAGAGGTGTCCCGCAGGGGTAGATTCTGTGTCCTGTAAATATAACTGATGATATGTACTTTGGATGGTGTCCATATTGATCCGTGTCCCTGTTAACAAATAGCTTTTCATCTATTCAGAAGCCCAGATATCTTTCAAAAAGCATTTTGATGAGTTAACTAAAAGTCAATATACTTTTCTTGCACCTTATTAGTGGAACAAGCTTAAATGTTCTTAAACTAGATGTTTTGGTGTCTCTTGTAGCAATCCTGAAAGATGATTGAGGACCTTATTGCTGATGAATGTGTTTGTTTTTATGACCATGTTTTTCTTCCTATGTGCATTTTGCATTTAGATTTGATGCATGTATTTTCTGTAATTTATGTAATTCAGGACTCATCTGTAAAATATACCTTGGTTTCAGTAGGACTACCTGATAAAATAAAGGTGAAATAAATAAATACAAAATGTATGGTCACGTGCTCTCAGATATTTACAAATCGTTGTAAATGTAATGATATGGGGAGCATTCTGTAGACAAAATGTTCTTAAAACCAACGGAAAAATTGCCTTACTTGCAAGGCTATTTAAATAAGTTTAGGAATTTATACACAAACTTTAAAGCTGTGCGCACAGCTTTCTTCCAAAAAGCACATGTATAACAACAGCCTGTCAGAACAGTCGCGCTGTTGTTGCCTAAAAGATTTATGGCAAATGAAAACAAATTACCTGTCAGAAGTCCAATTAATGGAAAAGAGGTGCCTGTGGAGTTAAGATGAATAACAAAAATGCTTGGGTCGCTACCTCCGCCCAGTGCGCTCCTTCAGATACAATGTTTCTAGTGTTTTAATTTACCGACACAAAAAGTATTTGCAAAACTGATAAAACACGGTTAATGAGCGTACTTAATGTACATGCATTTGTTCAAAAATAATGAAAATCTGGTCCTGAAATGTTTCTCCTGAAACATCCAACACAGTTTTCGTAGTCTAGTATATCTGAGCGTCTGGTGAAGGAGGAGGGGGTTCGGGGTTGGTCTGAGAAGAAACGCAATCTGCCCTCCAAAATTACCCAGCTACTGAGAGGTAAACAACCTTACAGCCAACTCTATTTTGATTTTAGTTTTCCCCAAACAAACGCCGATTCAGTCACCGAATTGCTATAGTGTTGGAAAACGTTAAACATTTTAAATGCATGAACTGTGTGCGGACTGAGGGAGCACACCCATGAATCTATCCTAGGCAGCCGATAGTGCAAATCTAGCGCAACTATCGTCTAGGTTTGATGTGCTTTGCGGGTAATACACTCGTGTCCCCTGTGGACCGGCTCGTAAATATAGCATCCTCCATTCAGACTGCAAAGGCATAATCAACCTCATTAACCATCTTTAATGTCGAGCCGCTTAAAACAGGAAAATGTGTACTAAACTATTTTTCACCACCATTTTCATATTTTCGGACAATTTGTTGTACACCGTGTTCAGTCAAGGGTGTGCACCATCCTAAATCGAAAATACATGAGAACGCTTGCTTGTTCTGCCCACTATGATTAATTTGCTCCCATTGGAAACGACAGCCTGTGGTCTATCTTGGGTTAGTTACACAAATCTTTGATGATGTCTTTGCAGCTGAATGCCGCTCCATGGGAGACACGAGTGTATTACCGGGAAGGCTCATCAATCCTAGACAGTAGTGCACATGTAGCGCCAACTATTGGCTGCTTAGGCTACCCTGAATCTGTTTTAGGCTGTTTAAAAACATAAAAATGGTGTGCAGTTATTTGGCATTGTGAGACTATTTTCCATATAATTATTTCACAGTTCAAAACAAGTTTAGCACTGTATGTTAGGTCTGAGTGAGGTAACATTCAGTGGGAGTAAAATGATTTCCTAAGCATGCCAGAAAGTGGGGTATAGCCTATTCTAAGGTTGGCCCAGCAGCTGTAGGGATGGCCCAGCAGTTTCAAACAGAGTCAACAGAAGAGAGTCAGTTCCAGGTTAGAACAAAACAAGAAAATTACAAACCTTTGGAAAAAAACAAAAGGCTAAGCTTGGTTATAGGTTACGCCAACTTGGCTTTGGCCTTAAAAAGTTAGCTACATGCTATCCCACACATTAAGACTTTCCCATGTAGGCCTACTACTGTGAGTAGCCTGCCTAGCCCTTGAGTCATTGAGTAATAGCCTCAAGTGGATGTTGCTCTAGATGCGGAAGTCCCGCATCAGGTTTAACATCCACTGGAGGGCTCCCCCTGGCGGGCTGTCCAGGTGAGCTGTACAGTCCATTTTGGAGCCCTCGAGTGGATGTTGAGCGGGACTCAAGGATGTCTCCATCAGGAGAGCCACTGCTCAACTGGATGTGGAAGTGTCACCAGATACACAGATTCTGTAGTGGTTTGCATTTTGCCTGTACATTAAATAATATAATTTTTATCTAACAGGCTTATATGTTGTTTTGGACTGTTAAGACATTCATAGCATGCTAGCTATCAATCATAATGGGTTTGGTTAGCTAGCTAACTAGGGTCGTCAACCAGATTAGCATCTGAATTCTAATTATTTTGAGTGTAATGCAGTTGTTTGGTGACACTAACCAGATTTTCATCCAGTTTTTATGGGAGTAAAGTCATACCTTATTAAAGTAAATCATGACAGCTGTCATGGAAACAGTTTCGGTACAATTTTACAAATGCCAGCACAATGTTTGGTTTGACATGGTGGGATCTGTTTGTGTCAATAAAATGAATTATGCGAGAAATGAAAGTGGAAACACCTTTATGTGCAAATATTGAAAGAATAATACATTTGGAGTCACGCGATGACATGGTGTGGTCCTCCCACTACGACCCTGGAAAGCATGTAGTTTATTAGGCTACAGATTAAATAAATTGTGAAGTTCACAGGGTGGTGAAAGTACACGGTATGAACTTTATGCTCCTTTCCAAAAAAAAAGCCACTGATTACAGGCAACATCCGCACTGAGCTAAAGAGCAGAGCTGCCGCTTTCAAGGAGTGGGACTCTAACCTGGAAGCTTATAATAAATACCATTATGCCCTCCGACGAACCATCAAACAGGCGAAGCGTCAATACAGGATTAAGATTGAATCGTACTACACCGGCTCCGATATTCGTCGGATGTGGCAGGGCTTGCAAACTATTAGATTGCAAAGGGAAGCACAGTCACGAGCTGCCCAGTGACACAAACCTACCAGACGAGCTAAATTACTTTATGCTCGCGTCGAGGCAAGTATCACTGAAACATGCATGAGAGAACCAGCTGTTCTGGCCGACTGTGTGATCATGCTCTCAGTAGCGGATGTGAGTAAGACCTTTTAAACAGGTCAACATTCACAAGGCCGCAGGGCCAGCTGGATTACCAGGATGTGTACTCTGAGAATGCGCTGACCAACTAACAAGTGTATTCACTGACATTTTCAACCTGTCCCTGACGGAGTCTGTAATACCAACATGTATCAAGCAGACCACCATAGTGTTCTTGGGAACAGGGACGAAAGTAACCTGCCTAAATGACTACTGACCCATAGCAGTCACGTCTGTAGCCATGAAGTGCTTTGAAAGGCTGGTCAATGCTCAACACCATTATCACAGAAACCCTAGACCTACTCCAATTTGCATACTGCCCCAACAGATCCATATATGATACAATCTCTTGCACTCAACACTGCCCTTTCCCACCTGGACAAAAGGCACACCTACGTGAGAATACTATTCATTGACTACAGCTCAGCTTTCAACACCATAGTGCCCTCAAAGCTCATCACCAAGCTAAGGAACCTGGGACTAAACACCTCCCTCTGCAACTGGATCCTGGACTTCCTGACAGGCTGCCCCTAGGTGGTGATGGTAGGTAGCAACACATCTGCCACGCTGATCCTCAACAGGGGGCCCCTCAGGGGTGCGTGCTCAGTCCCCTCCTGTACTCCCTGTTTACGCATGACTGCATGGCCAGGCACGACTCCACCATCATCAAGTTTGCCAATGACACAACAGTGGTAGGCCTGATCATCCACTACGACGAGACAGCCTATAGGGAGGAGATCAGAGACCTGGTCGTGTGGTGCCACGACAACCTCTCCCCCAATGTGATCAAGACAAAGGAGCTATATGAAAAGGAGGGCCAAGCACACCCCCATTCTCATCGACGGGGCTGTAGTGGAACAGGTTGAGAGCTTCAAGTTCCTTGGTGTCCACATCACTAACGACCTATCATGGTTCAAACACACTAAGACAGTTGTGAAGAGGGCATGACAAAGCCTATTTCCCCTCAGGAGAATGAAAAGATTTGACATGGGTCCTCAGATCCTCAAAAGGTTCTATAGCTGCACCATAGAGATTCACTGCCTGTTATGGCAACTGCTCAGCCTCCGACCACAAAGCACTACAAAGGGTAGTGCGGACGGCCCAGGACATCACTGTTCTCTCTGCTACCGCACGTCAAGTGGTACCGGAGCGCCAAGTCAAGGTCCAAAATGCTTAACAGCTTCTATCCCCAAGCCATAAGACTACTGAACAGCTAATCAAAGGGCTACCCAGACCCCTCTTTTACTTGTTGTGGAAATATTCAGTCAATAACATTTCAAAAATACCAGAGCCTGTGAGTTAAATTAGAAAGTAATACAAGTAATATAAGCTGAGCTGGTTCATGAAGCAACTCCCTTTCCAGCCTTGGCACACTTTTTATACAGGTTTCATCCTTATGTAACACACATAGTAACTCTTCTATGTTAATGATTCATCCCCTCTGGCATTTAGCCGCCGTTATCTTTTTGCCTTGCACTAATTTTAGTTTAGTTTCACATTAGGGCATAGAAACATTATGCCATAGCAATATTATGCCATAGCAATGATACAAAAATAAACAGACATGCCCACTCAAGACAAGTGTATGTTGTTGTGTCTTTGGTTATGCCGGATTAAGTGATATGACATGCTATTCTATAAAATAATTTCTCCGTAATTAATATCACCTGATTGAGCTAATCATGTAAATGTAATTAACTAGAGTTGGGCACCAAGAAATAATATTTATAGAGCTGTTATCTTCCAAATAAACTCTTAAAGACCTAGTAATATTTTACATCAATATCAGTCAAAATCAATCGTCGTCTTAATTCAGTCTCATCTGAAAGTTGTATATTCTTGGTTATCTGCACGAACCCTGGCTAACAATTTGAATCAGCAATACAACATTGGGTTTAATCATTTATTTACTAAATACCTAACTAATCACACAGAATTACACATACGCATAATTAAATCATACCTTGATTACAAATGACGTCATAAAGGAAAACGTCCCTAGCGGGCGGAACAGATGACATCTTGTTACACAAAGGAAAAGGGCGGGGTTTGAGTGAAAGAGCGGGAAGACTGAGGAACAAAGGGAAGAAGCTGGGCTATCGTAAATATTGTATCTGATGCATTCTAAATTACCGCCCATTTGGAAAAGGAAAATGCAATAAATATTTACTCTGAGCTGCGCTTCGGTAGGTTGGTGGTAGATGGAAGGCCGTGTTGCCAAACCGAGTCCTTTGAAGAATGTCTCTGGTTGTCAATTGGATACGTTGTAGTAACGTTGTTGGGTGATAGACGGGATAGTCTGTCTGTTCCTTCCTAACCCTCGTTGCATCTGCTGTTACTAACTTAACGGCTAGGAGGTATCACTTCTGTAGTGAATAAGAATTCAAAGTTCATACCATTCGCAACCAAAGCTCACGCTGATGTTGGCTTCGTTCTGTAGTTATCTGAACCATTCTGACATCGGACCATCGTCCTCACATCTTTGGAACAGGAAGTTATGTTGTCATCAAGGGCTTATATAGGAAGGGAGAGGAGGGAGTGTTTGAAAAGTTTTATAGCCCATGTCCCTTCACAGGGGCAGGCCACTGATTGAGCAGCCCTATCTTATGAAAATCCAAATCTCTAATTTTAGAAGCTAAAATCACATTTCATCCCATCACAAATAATTTCATATTCAAACATTTAAATTGAACAACAATTCCATGTGAATCCGATAACTCTGTGTAGACTTTCCACTGTAGAGTTTGTCATCTTATCATTGAAGAGTGTCTCAGATGACAACCGAACTGACATCATATTCATTAAGTACCACCACATATGTTCAATTGGTCGCATTACCAGAATATAGTTAATTCCTCCACCTTCTGATGTTCCCCGAATCTCTATGTTTACCAAGGGTTTTGCAAATATAACCTCAGTAGGGTAGAGAGAGGAAAAAGGGGGGGGGGGAGAGGTATGACTGTCATAAACCTACCCCCCAGGCCAACGTCATGACAATGTCTAATGGTGCCTAATGACCTACAGAGGACACACAGAGTGCACTTATCCTGCTGACTACTTTCATAAATGTATAATGGGCACATATGTACTGGAAAATGTCCAATATATGCTGCTGTTACTCTGTTTATAATTTATGCACAGTCACATTAACATTACCTCAACTACCCGGTGCCCCCACACATTAACAATGTACCGGTAACCCCTGTATATAGCCTCATTTTACTGTTTAATTATTTTTTCTTCAATCTTAAAACATTGTTGGTTAAGGGCTTGTAAGTAATCATTTCACTGTAAGGTCAACAACACCTGTTGTATTCAGCCCATGTGACAAATAACATTTGATTTGAAACTTTTCAGAGGAGTCCGGGAATCAGGTCTTCATGGTCAAATTGCTGCAAAGAAACCACTACTAAAAGGACACCAAGTAATGGACATGGAAGTCTGTCCTTTGGTCTGACTCCAAAATGTGATTGTTCCAACCGCTGTGTCTGAGACGCAGAGTAGGTGAACGGATGACCTCCGCATGTGTGGTTCCCACCTTGAAGCAGGTATGATCGTGCTTAGCTTGTAACACTGATTTATTTAGAATTCAAGGCACACTTAACCAGCATGGCTACCAAAGCATTCTGCAACATGTCATCTCATCTGGTTTTGCGCTTAGTGGGACTATCATTTGTTTTTCAACAGGACAATGACCCAATACACCTCCAAGCTGTGTATGGGCTATTTGACCAAGGAGGAGATTGAGGGAGTGCTGCATCAGATGACCTGGGCTTCACAACCACTCGACCTCAACACAATTGAGATGGTTTGGGATGAGTTGGTCTGCAAAGTGAAGGAAAAGCAGCCAACAAGTGCTCAGTATATGTGGACAATCCTTCAAGACAGTTCGAAAAGCATACCAGGTGAAGCTGGTTGAGAGAATACCAAGAGTGCAAAGCTGTCAAGGTAAAGGGTGGCTTTGATTTAATAGTTATTTCATAGTTGTCTTCACTATTATTCCACAATATAAATAGTTAAAAAAATACATTCTTGAATGAGTAGGTGTCCAAACCTTAGAGCTAAGTATACAGTACCAGTCAAAGTGTTGATAAGAGCAAACATTTACTGAGCATAAAATGTAAATGTTTGTGTATGTGTATGGTTTAGAAGCCAAAACTCACGTCGGCATTCGTTAATGAAGGAGAATGCGGTTCATGTCGAGTTCCACCAATCCACAAGGAGTCAATAGAAACAATTGTCATGACTTTGGCCTGAGGGGGAGGTTTATGACCACCATAAATATCTTTCCCCTTTTTCCTCTCTCTACTAATGTGACTATTGAAAATCCCATTGTTAACATTGAGTGAGTCTGGTGACATCAAAAGAATGGAAAAGGAACCATATTTCGGTAATCCAACCAGTTGAAAATATGCGTTGGGACTTAATGAACATGTCAGTTCAGTTGGCATCAGACATGATTACTGAGGATAGGACACTCAAACCCAACCCCGCAGACTGCCCCCTGGTAGGTGCTGGGGAGTTTGTCAAAGGTCAGCGTGATGCCCGCAGCAGTCTCCACCACCGCCCTTCGGTCACTACGGAACACCATCAGCTGACTCTTCAGCTCCAGGGGCAGGGACGCAAGCTGTCCATCCAACCGAGACGAAAGAGTAAAGAAAATTAAATGGGAGTTTATAGATTTTTTTCATTGTAATTCCCAGTTAAACGATAATTTAATTAAATCCGCAAGGATTAATGACTAGACAGCTTAATTAAAATAGCTGTAACAGCATCATGAGTGGTAGAATAAACTACGTGTTAAATAACAATTATAAAGTCCTGTAAATATACTAACTAACCCCCCTCTATACATCTGTCCCTATCCAGTAACACTCCCCAGGATCTTGAAGGGGTAGTCCCTGCTGATGGTGAGGGAGACGCCGTAGATGACAATCTTCATGTAGGCCACATTTCTGCACTGTCACCTTGAACGGCACCAGGCCCGGCTTCTGGGTGCACACCGCCACCAGCTGGTACACACAAGTACCCTGGTAGTCAAACCGGTGGCCGTCGAAGGTAATGAGAGTCACCTGAAACGGTGCAAGTGCTGGGTGGTAGGCAGGAGTGTTACCCATCCAGCAGACTGCACTTCTTGTTGGCCGAACAGGAGGCCTCGAAGCAGTTCACCATGCCCAGAGAGGTGTTACACTCACACAGACACGGTCTGCCCAGAAGCGCTGACCAGCCTTGTAGTAGCGACCCTGGGAGGAGCAGCCGCAGTGTTTGGCAGGCACAGCCGCCCAACGCTGAGGACTTAACACTCATCACACACACACAAGATTCTGTGCAGACACTCGCACATAGCGGGGCCTCATTTGACAAGGGGCAAGTGTCATAGGTGACGTGCAGACCGTAGTCCGTTGTGATGATATAGTGGAAGCCCTCCTGGAAGACCTGCACTGCCCGCCACTCAGACTCAGAGGCAGGTGGTTGAACATTCCATTCACCTGGTTGGAGGATAAACAGTCTTGTGGTCAAACCTTGTCAAAACGGTGCTAAAGAATAAATGCGCCATCCCGATTTTCTCCAATGATCACAAACACAGAAACACCGGACACGTGGCACACCCCTTTCCCCACCTCACATCTCGTTGGGGCCGCAGGAGAAGTTATTGCATTCCACCTACAGATGATCAGATATTCTGAAAAGGACAAGGAAAAGACAAGTGCAATGGAATTTCTGTACAGCCAATCAGCTATACAGCAAATCACAAGGTAATATCTCAATACAAATACTCCTATTAAAAGTTCAGTTATTTATACTTATCCATCCTGGGTGCACTTGTACCACTCACACTTCCGGTTGGGGTAGAACATCTGGTTGGTGTTGTAGTAGCGGCCACTATGAACACAGCCACACTGGGCGACGCGGACACAGTGGTCACCGAGAAGCCCTCGTTACACTGGGTGAGGTAACCTGAGGGAGGGGACAGGCTCTGGCAAGTGGCAGGACAGCCAGAAACACACCTCAGTGGCTGTGGGCTGGACACTTGCCCTTATACAAATACACGTCATACACGCAGTCCTCAAAGATTCCCACCGGGTTCACTGTGGCAAAGCAGTCCTGGAAAGTCCCCGACGGGTCCCTCAGAACCGCCTCTTCTGGTTGACTTCAGTTGGGACAGGCCCAAATACAGACGTGGACACAGCCAGGGATCTGCTCCAAGCTCCAACTGGCCCCGAAGTCCTCTGACCGGGCATGGGTGGCCTCATTCCTGGGTACAAGGTCATCTTGGCACTGGTATCTTAGTTGCCACACAGGCCACAGACAGCGCCCTGTTGGTGGAGGGTAGGGTGACAAACATTGCACTGTTCCAGTCGAAGGAGACGTTAAGGCCAAAGCTGGTGATGACCACAGAGTACCAGCCACTCCTGTAGACAGACACCTGACTGCTGTTCAGATACATAGGCAGGTTGACCAACTCATTGTCCACCTGGAAGAACAAGGAATATAAATGTTGAGGTGAGTGAACTGGAATATTAAATGGGGGAAGAATCTGAATGAGGGGCATGTAAAGGATATAAATTGAGATTTGCTTTTGTTCAGAGTGACATTTGAGCTGCTATTCAGTGTTTAATTATAATACTCCATGTGCTCTTAAAACCAGAGCGTAATTGAAAACCCCTCCGGCTCTGACAGAGCCTGGGAAGTATTCACCAACTTAGCTCAAAGCACTAACTTTGACCAAGTGAACCGAACCTGCTTCATGAGGCAGGTTCAATAATCAACTACATTCATTTAAAGGGGGACATTTTAAATTATTTTACAGAAATTGATTAAAAGGTCATGAACTAGGCATCAGAGATGGTTAACCCTGTGAGACCCATGGATGCAAAAATTGAACTATTCTTGAATTTGCATCCTGGACTGGTCCTAAACTAAAAATATGTCAAACACTACCTAGTGAATCTCCTTAGACCCAGATGTATCGCTTAGTAGTTGTGTTTCAGTATGGTTATTGTGGCATCACAAATGGTTACGATGCTTAATTTGTATTATAAATTGAGTAGTCATTAATTTTAAGCAAATTGGCACAAAAAATAATAGGTAAGATTAATAGAATGCAAAATAATAATTACTGTAATTTCATATTCTCATGGATTATTTGTCAACATTCCATATTCATAATAACTAATTGTCACATAATTCAGATAATTAGTCAATAATTAATTAAACCCACTTACCACAGATGAATAGAGCCACAAATCCATCCAGTAGTTTGGTCCCCATGGCTTAAACCAAAGAAATGTAGTCAATCCAATTCTCATAAAATATTATTTGCACCACGTCACTCACTTAATACGTTTCTTATTTCTTAAATTATGAGATTTCTTTTTAAATATTGCCAAAAGATCTTACCTGAGAGGGGACTTTGGCATGAGGAAATCAAAAGGATGCCATCCTTATAAATACTAATATGATCCCAAGCTAATTACTAATCAGAGCCCGTACAAGCTTAGAGGTGAGCATTTGATCCACTAATCAAATGAATATATTCTCTGCCTCAAAATAAGGGCTTGTCAGTCGACTTTTTGCCATTGGGATCCTGTATTGACATAGGCCCGACATCCACAGATTAGATTATATGGAATGCATTTGCAATATTTAGTGTGAGAAAATCCACTCCAACCTGTGAGTAATTCTCATAGATACTGTTGTTGGTCAATTTCTTCAACAGATGATCAGGTCTATAATTAACTTAGTAATACAATTGTAGGCAGAAGTTGGTACAGAGTACAGCATATGATATCTCTCCCCAGGTTCTGCAAAATGTCTAAGACATCCTGTAACACATATAGCCTCTACCAGTCCTCCTTGCATGAGGTTCCCTGGCAACATTTTAATAAATCTAACCTCCCCCTGGCAGCAGCAAACATCTTGTCAGCAATTTAAAGCTCAGAAGTGGGTTTGACCGAAACTTGACCTTTCATCACAAGTATAGGGTCATAACAAGGTGAACGAGTCTAAGTATCTTCTGGCAGGTGGCTGTTTTCGTCAGGCCTGCGGCAGCCTTGTGTTCTTTGGAAACCAGTCGTATTCTCAGAACCTCAGACAGGTTGGGGCCCAGACAGGAGGAGTCTGAGCGTAGGCGGTTTCTGCCTTCTGATAGTGTCTGAAGGGCACAACACTCAAAACAGGTGTAAACACAGGTCTCCAAAAGAGAATACCTTAAATTTGATCATAACACAATTTATTAACCCTTTAAAAGGTATGAGGCCTTGGCTTCACTGTATGTGGAATTTCCCCTCATGGGGTAAAACTTGACATTCGTAGACCATTTTAAATGAATGAATTAACACTAATTGAAGAACATATAGTGATCCACAGTAACAACATATGGGTCGCAGTTTGTTTGGGGAAAATATAAATTCTGTAAACATTATTAAAGTGTGCAATGTCTATGTATATAGGGCAGCAGCCTCCAATGTGCAAGGTTGAATAACGCGGTGGTAGCCGAATAGTGACGGTGATTAACTTCAGGGCAGAGTACTGGGTGGCTGGCTAGTGATGGCTATTTAGCAGTCTGATGGTCCTTGATGATCTTTTTGGCCTTCCTATGACATTGGGTGCTGTAGATGACCTGGAGGGCAGGCAGTGTGCCCCTGGTGATGTGTTGGGCAGAGCGCACCACCCTTTGGAGAGTCCTGTTGCGGACATTGCCGCACCAGAAGGTGATACAGCCCAACGTGATGCTCTCAATGGTGCATCTGTGAAATTTTGTGAAGGTCTTAACAACTGGATGAAGTCCTGGTGTAAAGGGTGGCAGTAGCCGACACCTTGAGCAATCCAGGGAGGCAGAGTGTCTGGGGCAAGCAATTATTGCAAATAGAGGGAAGGCAAACCCTCTTTGGCTTGATCAAATAAAACATGACACGGTCTAATATTTTATTTTTGTGAAGTTGGTCGGCAGGTAGTGGGGTTGGATAAATGTAGGCTGGTGAGTGATTCTATGGAATATTCTTGTCATTTCCCCGATTTGCTCAGTTTGGACGGGTGACCAGCTCTAGGAGAATCTTGGTGGTTCCAAACTTCTTCCATTTAAATATGATGGAGGCCACTGTGTTATTGGGAACCTTAAATGCTGTCTATTTTTTGGTACCCTTCCCTAGATCTGTGCCTCGACACAATCCTGTCTCGGAGCTTTGCAATTATGGGGTATTGTGTGTAGATTGAGGAACATTGTTTATTCAATGCATTTTAGAATAAGGCTGTAACGTAACAAAATGTGGAAAAAGTCAAGGCCTCTCAATACTTTCAGAATGCACTGTAATGTGGGATTCTGAGCAGCTTAACTCAATAGAACTAGTGTGTGTGAACTAAGTTTCTTTCCATTCTGGTAACGTAAGCAACTAGAGCAGCGGTGAAGACCATTGTGTCAAAATTCAGTAGGATGGTTACCACTGAAACCAACAACCAGCCCTCAATAGTTCATATTGAATGGGACAGTTCCATAAGAACGGCACTCACGTGAAGTTCAAATCGAATCAAAGTATGTATGTATGAATTAACAACACGCATATGTTTTCAAAGGTTTTAAAACAGATTTGCATACATTAGTGGGTCGTCATCCTTTATCAATTGAAGCCACTGTGAGGAGAGCGAACGGTATTTAGAAACATAACTGACTTGCTATAATGACAAATAAGGATTCTAGGGATGAATACTAAATGCACTTAAATGTGTACCAGCCAGGGAAGTCTGCGAGGACAGTGGCCTGGCCTTACTCCGACAGCAGTGTGTTGTGGTTTCCATAGAGACCGCACAGCTCACCAGGCAGACCACTGCGACAGCTTTACCGTCACCACAGAGACGCACACTTCAACCTCCAGCTTAGTGTCCTTCCAAGGATCCCTCAGGACCACCTCGACCCCTGACCTCTCCTGGGTCATACTGAGGGACAGGGATGAGGAGGAGAGAGAATAGGGGTGGGACAGGGTCCGTTCACCTAGTGGTGAAAGGGATGTGTTATTGGATACTTTAAGCTTTATTTTATTAAAACCGTCCAGAGTGACCATAAACATTACATTTTAAGCCAAGGTCTTCACTCTACACACCTCCACATGGCCATCCTGGGTCACAAAGTTCTTGCCATTCAGCAAGACATGCAGCACATTGACAGGCCTGGAGTTTCCACAGACCCCACGGTAGGATAACATTCTGAACTACGCGTCACTAGCTATGTCACACAGGGACACCAGCAGGTAGGGGGCCTGGGGCTCCAGGGTCTGCTGCAGCCCACTCAGAGTGGTCAGCTTGAAACAGTCCTGGAGGGAACAGACTCAGGCCTTGCAGCCCCCAAGCCCAGAGGCTACTGCTGCCCTTGACTGCAGGCCGTCATCTCCCACATCATCCATCCCAGGGGATGACGCCATCACTTTTCAGCACAGCCCATGTAGAGTTGCTCCTCATCCTGAGGACGGTGACACCTGAGCCACAGCAAATTGACTGGAACACCAAATGCAATAGATTTCACATAGCATTTATACATTTTAATTGAATTAAATGTCTTGTGTTCCCACCAAATATCAATTCACCCATTCATTACACTACTGTAGCTATTCAAGTTACCTTTATGTAATGTAAGGCTGAGGCGTAGTCCTCCAGGGAGAGGCAGGTGGCGTCCATGTGGCCCCACCGCCCTCACATACTCATCCCTGTAGGACTGGGCCTTCACCCTTCTCCAGCAGCCTCCAAACACACTGTTCCTGGCCATCACCACGTCACAGGCACCCATGGCCTCGGGATACGTCACACTGGTCATCACAGCTGTGGAAGTAAGGCTAAGGGTTCAACACTGAGGCACACTCTCCAAACAGACTCAGATCGTTGAGCAGCGCCTCACAGAAAATCACTGGTCTCAAACAGCTTTGTGGTCCTGCTCTTCGCTGCACCCCAGCTGACTGGAGCCACAGGTGGACCTGCAGCCCCTCCTGTCCTCCAGCTGTGGGCCAATTCCAGGGTGTTCCGAGTACGCTCGCCGTCCGACAGCAGGGAGTCGTCCTGTCTGTTGCCGTTGCCACAGAGACCGGACACAGCAAAGTCATAGGTGCGGGTAAGGATGACCATGGTGGTGCCAGTCTTCTACAGAATCAGCTGCAGGCCAAACTCCAATCTGGATGACGAGGGGGAGAGAGGTCACCACAAGGCTTTTAAGGAAGGAGTATGGTAAGGGTTTGTGCAGTCCATTAACCTGAGGTGGAAAAAGTTAAACTGCTGTTGCAGCTGGCAGCAGAGATGCTGACGGTAAAGGGGATCAACCCTGTCTGATTGGAGCTTGACTGAGCCAGCATGTATGAACAGCTATCCCTGAAGTAAAACTCTTGCCCGTCAAAACAAATTAAATGTTGCCAACCATCAAGGTACAGTAGAAGGGTTGTGAGAGTTGGCAGGCTCGCCTGCCCTCCAGCTGCTTACAGATGTAAGCATGTGAGGCACTGGGCAGGGGTGCAGAGGATGTCCCCGGTGGCTGGGTCACAGAGGCAGAGCTGTCCACAGTCTTCTGGGGTCCGGAAGGTGGTATTGAGTCTGGTAGTTTTCGCTGGGATCAGTACAGCCACACTGCTCTGGACACACACACCCCTCTGAGAAATCAATTTGAGATGTTTTATTCTGGAAACAAGCAAGATATCCTATTATATGTACACCAACAAGGGAAGTGAATGTAGTACAGGTTTGTCCATGTATTCAATCCCCTCCATGTTAACTCAGCCTAACAGTCCATATTGCTGACTACAGTAGATTACTAAACTGGTGCAGGGACCAGAGCAGTAATGTTACCTACTGTACCTGTGCTGTGGCAGCCGAGGACTTCATTTGAGACAGTGCAGACATGCTGGTCAGGGCAAGCAAATGGTTCACAGACCAGGGAAGCCCCACAGGTGCAGATCTGTGGGAGGCCTGCAGTGCACTTCTGGAGAGGCCTGCTCTCTGAGGCCAAGGATAAAGACACAGGTTTGAATAAACAAACTATACTCAGTAATTAAACATGACCAGTTCAACCATAGCATAGACTTATGACTTTGATGTGCTGTTTGGGTGAGTTTTTAAAGGGAAGTATATTGAGATTGACATTTCAATATTTGCTTTTATTTGATTAATCATTCTTGCTTACTCCATCAATAGGCTTTTCTATAAACGTATCTAAAACCTCCTCCCGTCCCGACAGCAGCCACACTGCCCTGCTGGTACGCAGGCCTGACCATTGGTCACATTGGCACCCCTCCTCACAGCCATCTGGGCACGGCACAGACCCCGCCACTCCAAGGCACAGAGAGGAACAGGTGTTGGCACACAGGCTGTAGTGGCTGAACTGGGGGCAATGAGCTGGGGAATAGAATATTCATGATTAATACATGCATTTGTAAATGTATTTATATTATTTCACCTTTATTTAACCAGGTTGGTAAGTTGAGAACAAGTTTACAATTGCGACCTGGCCAAGATAAAGCAAAGCAGTTCGACACATACAACAACAGAGTTACACATGGAGTAAAACAAACATACACTCAATAATACAGTAGAAAAATAAGTCTGTATACAATGTGAGCAAGTGAGGTGAGATAAGGGAGGTAAAGGCAAAAAAAGGCCATGGTGGTGAGGTAAATACAATAGAGCAAGTTAAACACTGGAATGGTTGATTTGCAGTGGAAGAATGTGCAAAGTAGAGATAAAGGGGTGCAAAGGAGCAAAGTAAATAAAGAAATACAGTAGGGAAAGAGGTAGTTGTTTGGGCTAAATTATAGATGGGCTATGTACGGGTGCAGTGATCTGTGAGCTGCTCTGACAGCTGTTGCTTAAAGCTAGTGAGGGAGATAATTGTTTCCAGTTTCAGAGATTTTTGCAGTTCGTTCCCGTCATTGGCAGCAGAGAACTGGAAGGAGAGGCGGCCAAAGGAAGATTTGTTTTTTGGGGGTGACCAGAGAGATATACGTGCTGGAGCACGTGCTACAGGTTGGTGCTGCTATGGTGACCAGCGAGCTGAGACTTTACCTAGCAGGGTCTTGTAGATGACCTGGAGCCAGTGGGTTTGGCGACGAGTATGAAGCGAGGGCCAGCCAACGAGAGCGTACAGGTCGCAGTGGTGGGTAGTATTTGGGGCTTTGGTGACAAAACGGATGGCACTGTGATAGACTGCATCCAATTTGTTGAGTAGGGCATTGGAGGCTATTTTGTAAATGACATCGCCGAAGTCGAGGATTGGTAGGATGGTCAGTTTTACAAGGGTATGTTTGGCAGCATGAGTGAAGGATGCTTTGTTGCGACATAGGAAGCCAATTCTAGATTTAACTTTGGATTGGAGATGTTTGATGTGAGTCTGGAAGGAGAGTTTACAGTCTAACCAGACACCTAGAATATGTGGACAACTACAAATACCTAAGTCCGAGCCATCCAGAGTAGTGATGTTGGACAGGCGTGCAGGTGCAGGCCGCGATCGGTTGAAGAGCATGCATTTAGTTTTACTTGAATTTAAGAGCAATTGGAGGCCACGGAAGGAGAGTTTTATGGCATTTGGCCCACAATGTTTAAACCGATCTCCAGTGAAGACCTAGATGACTAATTAGACATTTATGGCATCTTATTTGGCTCCATTAATGAGAATATATATTTAGCTTAAGTTTCCGTATTCTAATTATTAAAGGGCAATCAGCTGAGTTTTATAGATTGAATGCATTGTTAGGGACACATTTGAGCAATATGATGCCATTTTCTGTCAGAGGGGAAACTTACCACAGCCAGTGTGGTTCCTCCATGGGCCCACCTTGACCCCTGCCTCCTGACACTCCACATGATAGGCCTGCAGCTGCTCACACAGCGGCTGCTGTGTCTGAAACCCTGCCACTCACAGATCAGCCATGTAGTGGGTCTGTGGCTGGACTACAGAGTGACAGGGGGTGAAGGGGCCACCAGGCAGTGTGAGTAGGCCACAGTAGAGCTCACAGCCATGCAGGGGCACTGACAGAGGGGGCAGTTAGCCCCAAACCAATCACTGCAGGGGGACGCAGGCCTGCACATGACCCATGCCAACAGACGACACACAACCCATCGGGGTCAGAGGTCAGGGTTCCGTTGGGCACCTGTAGGTCATCCATGGGGTCATTGTTGTAGTTCCCCCACAGGCCATACTCTAGTAGGATGAGTCTGAGATATTTACCAGGAGCAGGTTGTGTAGACTGGAGATGACCTGGACTGACCCAAGGGCCTGGATGGTTACCAAATGACCATTCTGATGCAGACTCGCATCACTGTGGGAGAAGGGCAGGTTCTCAAGGACTCCATTGACCTGGGGGAAAAGGGAAAGTTGATCACTATCCTGAATATGTAAAGTTAATTTGTAAAATAATACAAGAAAAAAAGGCAGTATCTGCATCAAACAACATAAAACATTAATGCTGATGGTGAAACTCATCCTTTACCTGAACCTCTCCAAGATGGCCAGAGAACCATCTTCATCCTATGATGACCATGTGTATTTCCCGGGATGCATTCTCACTGCCATGATGCAAAGCCACCATAAACTCCTCAACAGTTTAAGAGTGCAGCTGGCAGGTATGGAGCAGGATGTAGTCACGTCCCAAGGAACTCAAAAGCCTGCCCGTCAAACGTGTTGTAGTGGGATCTGCCATCCACTAGGTTCTTATGGCTGCAATCCCGATAACAGGAGCGATATGACAACAGCCAGTGAAAGCACAGGGCGTCAATTTCAAAACATCAAAAATCTCATAATTAAAATTCCTCAAACATACATGTATCTCATACCATTTTAAAGCTAATCTTGTTGTTAATCCCACCACAGTGTTCGATTTCAAATATGCTTTACACCAAAAGCACCACAAACAATTATTAGATCACCACATAGCCACAGAAAAAACACAGCCATTTTTCCAGCCAAATATTTTCCAGCCAGAGTCACAAAAACCACAAATAGAGAGAAAATTAATCACTAACCTTTGATCATCTTCATCAGATGACACTCGTAGGACTTCATGTTACACAATACATGTATGTTTTGTTTGATAAAGTTCATATTTATCAAAATATGAGTTTACATTGGCACATTACATTCACTAGTTCCAAAAACATCCAGTGATTTTGCATAGCCACATCATTCAACAGAAATACTCATCATAAATGTAGATTATAATACAAGTTATACACATGGAATTATAGATATACCTCTCCTTAATGCAACCTCTGACAGATTTTTAAAAAACTTTATAGAAAAAGAAACCCATGCAATAATCTGAGACAGCACTCAGAATTAAAAGTCACAATAGCCGCATTGATGGCGTCAACATAAACAAGAAATGACATGATAAATATTCCCTTACCTTTGATGATCTACATCAGAAACCACTCCAGGAATCCCAGGTCTACAATAAATGTTTGTTTTGTTCGATATGTCCGTTATTTATGTCCAAATACCTTATTTTGTTAGCGCGTTTGGTATACATATCCAAACGCTCATTCTGGTCAGCGTTACATCGGACAAAAACTTCAAAAAGTTATATTACAGGCTGAAGAAACATTTCAAACTAAGTACAGAATCAATCACTAGGATGTTTTTAACATATAGCTTCAATAAAGTTTCAAGCTGAGTATTCCTTTGTGTCTTCATGAGCAATGGGACACAAGTGGATACCATGAGGAATAAGCATGATCAGAAAATGGCTGACTGCCAGACACCTGATAGATTCTGCTCTCATTCACTCCCACAACACCATAGAAGTCTCATTCAAATTTCTATAGATGGTTGACATCTAGTGGAACCCCTAGGCAGTGCAACATTAATATCTCAGGGGGATTTCAATGGGGACTCTGGTGAATACATACAAAACAGATTTCCTGTTTTGATTTCTTCTCAGGATTTTGCCTGCCGTATGAGTTCTGTTATACTCACAGACATCATTCAAACAATTTTAGAAACTTTAGAGTGTTTTCTATCCAATACTAATAATAATATGCATATATTAACAACTGAGACTGAGGAGCAGGCCATTTACTTTGGGCAACTTATTCAGCCAAGCTACGCAATACTGCCCCTCAGCCATAAGAAGCTAGACAGTGTGCCACTCTGGGCCTTGGGTAGCTGCCATGTACTCCCTTCTGAACACCACACTCCTCCCCCTCCCAATTGGATATTTTATGGCAAGACGTGTCCACCTGCACGGAACGCACATCTCTTCTCACAGGACAACACCAGGGACTCTTCATGGTGGAAGTGGCCGCAGTCCTCGGGCTGGACACAGAGGGTGCCACTGAGCACCAGGCCTGGATCACAGAAGCAGTTCTACCAGTGGTCTGCAGGCAGCGCCACAGTTTTGTTGAGCCAACATTCGCAGATGAGAGTAGGACCAGAGGAGTGTTAGGTGTAGCTTGTGCCTTTTGGACAGGCTCTGTCTGTGAAGGGAGATTGACATTGTTTAGTTGTTATACAGTGAATAGGCATGAGTGATTTTGGCTCCACTGGGTAAATCAATGATGTGTTACTGCCATCTAGTGGTAAAGAGGCAGCAGAGGCACTGGCCTGAATAATAGTAACCGTTTTCTAAACAAGCACTTGCTATTAATTTTCAGCCTTATAAAACCCATCAACATCTTAGCTGGAGAATAATTTGTCCCAACGTTTTGTGATCAATATCAACTAACCAAACACAATTAAATGTTAATACTGCACTTTCAGAAGAATCTACAAGCCGTCCAAATGTAATTTGGTACACAGCAATGTGTAACGCCAAACAGCGCAGTGTTGCAATTCAGCGTATTCATCCAGCCACCTACATAGAGCAAGCTGTTGGTCTTTGTGATGACACACAGGTCACCAATAAAGAGGTTGAAGAATCCAGCTGGGTCCAGTTTGACGTGACAGTCTCGGAAAGTCACGTTGACCTACAAAATCTTCCCACACACCCCTGAGCTGGAGAAGAGGTTCAGCTGCTCTGGAGAACATTTCGGACAGTTTCCAAAGCCCTGGTCCACACCATGTGTAGTCTCCACTCTTCCACAACTTCAAGAACTCTGTGGAAACCCACCCTGTTAGCCCATCAGCAGGGTCAGAGTTCTAGTTGCCACACAGGCCGCAGGTGGGGTTGGAGTATTTTCCAGAGAGGATGATGGCGATATTTGCCTTTACTCTCAAGCTGATGGAGAAGCCCCAGTCTGTGTGGATGTAGATGATCCGACCAACAGCATAAACCACTGTGGAATGACTGAAGAGGAAGGGCATGTTCAGAATGATGACCTTAACAGGCCCATTCACAGATTAGGGCTGGAATTTCTGCCTGAAGTGTCAAATCGAATATACCCCTTTTTATATTTAAACATACAGTGACTGATGCCAAGAGTGTGCAAAGCTGTCATCAAGGCAAAGGGTAGATACTTTGAAGAATCTAAAATAGATTGATTTGTTTAGCACTTTCTTTACCACATGATTCCATGTGTGCTATTTCATAGTGTTGATGTCTTCACTATTATTCTACAATGTAGAAAATAGCACAAATAAAGAAATCCTGGAATGAGTAGGTGTCCATACTTTTGACTGGTACTGTGTGTGTGTGTGTGTGTGTGTGTGTGTGTGTGTATATATATATATATATATATATATATATATATATATATATATATATATATATATATATATATATATATATATATACACACAGTGCATTATTCAAGTATTCAAGCATTATTCAAGTATTCAGACATCTTGACTTCTTCCACATTGTTTTTTTTACCCCCTTTTCTCCCCAATTTCGTGGTATCCAGTTGTTAGTAACTACTATCATGTCTCATCGCTACAACTCCCGTACGGGCTCGGGAGAGACGAAGATCGAAAGCCATGCGTCCTCTGAAACACAACCCAACCAAGCCGCACTATTTCTTAACACAGCGCACATCCAACCCGGAAGCCAGCCACACCAATGTGTCGGAGGAAACACCGTGCACCTGGCGACCTGGTTAGCGTGCACTGTGCCTGGCCTGCCGCAGGTGTCGCTAATGCGCGATGAGACAAGGATATCCATACTGGCCAAACCCTCCCTAACCCGGACGACAGAAAACATTTGACCTCTGTTATATACCCTTTGTTGGCAATGACAAAGTATTGAGAAACTTTTGTTATTGACCAAATACTTATTTTCCACCATAATTTGCAAATAAATTCATAAAAAATCCTACAATGTGATTTTCTGGATTTTTTTTCTCATTTTGTTTGTCATAGTTGAAGTATACCTATGATGGAAATTACAGGCCTCTCTCATCTTTTTAAGTGGGAGAACTTGCACAATTGGTGGCTGACTAAATACTTTTTTGCCCCACTACATACATACATTTAAAAAAAAGTCCCTCAAAGTTCTACAGATGCAGCCAGTCAAGATGCTCTAAATGGTGCATCACAGCCTGGTGTGGCAACAGCACTGCCTTCGATCGCATGGCGCTACAGAGGGTGGTGCAGACAGCCCAGTATGTCACTGGGGCCGACTTCCCTTCCATTCAGGACCTCTATATCAGGCGGTGTGAAAGGAAGGTACGAAAATCGTTAGACTCCAGCCAATCAAGCCATAGACTGTTCTCTCTGCTTCCTCACGGCAAGCGGTACCGATGCAAGCAGTAAGTTTGACACCAACAGGCTACTGAACAGCTTCTATCCCCAAGCAATTAGAAGGCTAAATAGCTAACATAATGGCAACACGGACCAAGTTGACCCTTGTATTTTATTTCTGCACGGTCTCTATGCACACTCAAAAACAAACACATAACATGCACATTTATACTGACTCTACACACAATCATGCATGCTACTCTGTTTATCATATCCTGATGCCTAGTCACTTTACCCCTATACATACATTGTCAACCTCTATCACTCCAGTAACCCTGCACATTGTAAATGTGGTATTGGATCTTATTTATTGTGTTTTTGTTCTACATTACACAGTTGTGTAAGGTACTTAAGTAAAAATACTTTACAGTACTACTTAAGTACTATTTTTGGGTATCTGTACTATACTACACTTCTCAAAAAAATAAAGGGAACACTTAAACAACACAATGTAACTCCAAGTCAATCACACTTCTGTGAAATCAAAATGTCCACTTAGGAAGCAACACTGATTGACAATACATTTCCCATGCTGTTGTGCAAGTGGAATAGACAACAGGTGGAAATTATAGGCAATTATCAAGGCACACCGAATAAAGGAGTGGCTCTGCAGGTGGTGACTCCAGACCATTTCTCAGTTCCTATGCTTCCTGGCTGATGTTTTGGTCACTTTTGAATGCTGGCGGTGCTTTCACTCTAGTGGTAGCATGAGAAGGAGTCTACAACCCACACAAGTGGCTCAGGTAGTGCAGCTCATCCAGGATGGTACATCAATGCGAGCTGTGGCAAGAAGGTTTGCTGTGTCTGTCAGCGTAGTGTCCAGAGCATAGAGGCGCTACCAGGAGACAGGCCAGTACATCAGGAGATGTGGAGGAAGCCGTAGGAGGGCATCAACCCAGCAGCAGGACCGCTACCTCCGCCTTTGTGCAAGGAGGAGCAGGAGGAGCACTGCCAGAGCCCTGCAAAATGACCTCCAGCAGGCCACAAATGTGCATGTGTCTGCTCAAACGGTCAGAAACAGACTCCATGAGGGTGGTATGAGGGCCCGACGTCCACAGGTGGGGGTTGTGCCTACAGCCCAACACCGTGCAGGATGTTTGGCATTTGCCAGAGAACACCAAGATTGGCAAATTCGCCACTGGCGCCCTGTGCTCTTCACAGATGAAAGCAGGTTCACACTGAGCACATGTGACAGACGTGACAGTCTGGAGACGCCGTGTAGAATGTTCTGCTGCCTGCAACATCCTCCAGCATGACCGGTTTGGCGGTGGGTCAGTCATGGTGTGGGGTGGCATTTCTTTGGGGGGCCTCACAGCCCTCCATGTGCTCGCCAGAGGTAGCCTGACTGCCATTAGGTACCGAGATGAGATCCTCAGACCCCTTGTGAGACCATATGCTGGTGCGGTTGGCCCTGGGTTCCTCCTAATGCAAGACAATGCTAGACCTCATGTGGCTGGAGTGTGTCAGCAGTTCCTGCAAGAGGAAGGCATTGATGCTATGGACTGTCCCGCCCGTTCTCCAGACCTTAATCCAATTGAGCACATCTGGGACATCATGTCTCACTCCATCCACCAACGCCACGTTGCACCACAGACTGTCCAGGAGTTGGCAGATGCTTTAGTCCAGGTCTGGGAGGAGATCCCTCAGGAGACCATCCGCCACCTCATCAGGAGCATGCCCAGGCGTTGTAGGGAGGTCATACAGGCACGTGGAGGCCACACACAATACTGAGCCTCATTTTGACTTGTTTTAAGGACATTACATCAAAGTTGGATCAGCCTGTAGTGTGGTTTTCCACTTTCATTTTGAGTGTGACTCCAAATCCAGACCTCCATGGGTTGATACATTTGATTTCCATTGATCATTTTTGTGTGATTTTGTTGTCAGCACATTCAACTATGTAAAGAAAAAAGTATTTAATAAGAATATTTCATTCATTCAGATCTAGGATGTGTTATTTTAGTGCTCCTTTTATTTTTTTGAGCAGTGTATTTATATATGACAACTTTTACTTCACTACATTTCTAGCTAAAATAATGTACTTTATACATTTTCCCTGACACCCAAAAGTACTTTACATTTTGACTGCTTAGCAGGACAGGAAAAATGGTCAGATTCACGCAGTTCAAGAGAACAGCCCTGGTCATCCCTACTGCCTCTGATCTGGCGGACTCACTAAACACAAATGCTTTTTTTGTAAATGATTGCATGAGCGTTGGAGTGTGCCCCTAACTAGCCATAAACATAAAATAAAATAGTACATTGTGCTGTCTGGTTTGCTTAATAAGGAATGTGAAATGATTTCTACTTTTGATACTTAGGCATATTTTAAACCAAATACTTTTCGACTTTTACTGGATGACTCACTTTTACTTTGATAATTTTATAATAATCTACAGTATCTTTATTATTACTGAAGTATGACAATCGGGTACTTTTTCCACCACTGACCTTAAGTTGTTTTTATTGTGCTACATTGATTACTGCATTGTTGGGTTTGGAGCTTGCAAGAAAGGCATTTCTCTGTACTTGAACATGTGACATTAAAACTACATAAAAGACCAACGACACTGCAGAGCCATGTCAAATACATTTACATGTCTGAATGTAACATCAGTCTGAATGCTTACGGCAGAAGGTGCTGCTCCTTCATGGATTGATGGGAACCTGGGAGGACTGACAAGCACCTGTGTAGGCCTGCAGAGTCTGGCACAGGACGTCCTGGTTCTTGCCCTTACTGATGACATTAGACCCTAGGGTCCACCACATCATGGCACCAACTGAAAGGGTTTTGCTGCGACCAGATCCCAGACGTCCTGGAGCTTTCCTTACTGTACTGTAGATCCGTGTCGGAGCAGGGACCTCCACAGTCCACATGGCAGGACTGACCCTCCTAGTCCAAGACCCTCCTCCAGCTCCAGCCGAAGGCCGCCTCATCCATAGCAGTAGCACCCTCTGGTATGCGAAGGTCATTGTCCTTGTTGCCATGGTTGTTGCCACACGTCAGAGCTTCTCCTGGGCAGGCTTAGCAGGATGTAGTAGAACCAGTCGTATTTGACATGGAGGCCGAAGCTGGTGTCAACGACCGAGGACAGACTGCTCTGATGGATCTTCACCGAGCCAGAATGGAGAGTCAAAGGCAGGAGCCTTCTCTGGCCATTCACCTTCAAAGAGAGAAAGGAGACAAAGGGTCATTTCAGAGTAGAGGGTGGATGTATTTCATGTAAACATTTACTTGTGTGGAATAATTAATATAATCAAATGTGTCAATAGGCAATGATTAACTAAAATGGCATTGGAACATGTGATTGGCCGCTCTCAAATTGTGCAATCAACCCGAGTAATCATTCCACCTCAAAGTCATTCCACTGAAACATAACTTTTTTTTTATCTTATTAAACATTTCTTCTCTGAAAAGCTTTATTCGGTGATCTACATTTTTCACCCAGTCTAGCTAAAATGCCATACAGACATGCACTTGAACTTGACACGAATTCCTATTCAAAGACAGCTCATCAGTCATCCAGAAAATGACCCAGTGAACTCTTATTACAAAAGGGATGTTAAACAATCACTCGGTGGAAAACAATTACAGAACGGTTGACAAATAGACATGCCCAGAGGAAAATCACTGCATGGCCTATAGCCTGACTGAGTCTGTTGTAACTTTATATTGAATGTAAAGTGCATGTGTGTATTTGTAACGTACCCAACAACAGCCGCTCTGGATAACAGTGTGGTCCTTGTACATAGTGAGCTGTAGCGCTTTAATAGATGAAAAGTGGTTCTGAGCATGGTCGGTTTGCACCATTACCGAGAAGGGTTCTGCAGTACTGGTTTGGGTGCATTTCTGGACCAGAGTAGTTTCCATGGTAGTTAAACACCAGGCCATCAAAGGTGTAGTAGTGGTGGCCTCCGAGCACCCAGCAATCAGCTTTCTGGGCCAGGTCAACAGATTAAGGGCTTGGACTGAAAAGACAGGCGACAAGAATTAGGCTCTTGAGAGAATTCACACAGATTTGACGACTACTGCAGTTGACCGTGTTCCTAATTGAATGTATCAAATTTCAAAGCATATCAAAATTGTCCATTATTCTTGTGATTATTACAGTCTGTTCGTTTCAATTAAATGATTATAAATGCGTTGACTTGAGTGACATCAAATATTCTAACAGGCATTCTAATCTGCACAGAGGAAAAAACTGCGCTGTTGGAATCTTTCTAAAGTTGATGTATATTCAACCAGCAGTGTGATAGAGATTGACATGCATGCCGTTAGCTTCTGAACAATTGACAGGTTAATTAATTCTGACCAAGTTTTTGATTGACAATAACAATTCCACTAGCCCCTGTAGGCTAGCAATCAAGATTTGGTGTAAAGTGTGTGCAAAATGTTGAAATAAAAAAGGTCATTGCCAACTCCAGCAGAATGAAAGCATTGAGGAAGTATGAATCATAGGTATAGTATAAATCCTAGTAAATACGTCAGGCTGAATACATCCAACGTATACGGAACAAAAATATAAACGCAACATGAAACAATAAAGCTTTTACTATTATAGTTCATGAGTTATAGTTCATGAGGAAATCAGTCAATTGAAATAAGTTCATTAGGCTCTAATCTATGAATTTCACGACTGGGAATACGGATATGCATCTGTTGGTCAAAGATACCTTAAAAAAAGAAATGGTCCTCAGGATCTGACCATGGTATTTCTGTGCACATTCAAATTGCCATCGGTAAAATGCAATTGTGTTTGTTGTCCGTAGCTTATGCCTGCCCATACCCTAACCCCGATATAGGCACTCTGTTCACGTGGACATCAGCAAACCGCTCAATACACGTGGTCTGCGGTTGTGAGGCCAGTTGGATGTACTGCCAAATTCTCTAAAATGTCTTTGGAGGTGGCTTATGATAATTTAATGTTCATTTCTCTATCTGGCGACAGCTCTGGTGGACATTCCTGCAGTCAAAATGCCAATTGTACACTCCCACATCTGGGGCATTGTGTTGTGTCGAAACTGCACATTTTAGAGTGGCCTTTTATTGTCCCCAACACAAGGGGCACCTATGTAATGATCCTGCTGTTTAATCAGCTTCTTGATAATCCATCCACCTGCCAGGTATGGCATATCTTGGCAAAGGGGAAATGCTCACTAACAGGTGTCACAAAATGTGTGTGTATGGAACCTTTCTGGGATCTTTTATTTTAGCTCAGGAAACATGGAACAAACACTTTACATGTTGCTTTTATATTTTTTCTTCAACACCACAACTCAAAAAAAGCTCATCAGAGAAGTGGTTTAGTGCAACTAAACAAATAATCCCTCCAAGTTTGGTAACTTTCGAGCTTCTGTGTGTGTCAGCGAATCCAGCCGACCCAGTGGGGCAGTGATTACCTTGCCCAACACAGCCCAAGGAATCTTCAAGAAGGGTGCAGCTTGACCCTTAGGGCAGAGGCTGCCTCTCAGCGCAGGGAGCCAGGGGCGGAACATGTACACCTCAGAGCACCCATCCAACCAGGAAACCTCCCCCTTCTGCAGAAGCACAATGAGTCAGTGTGTGTTTGTTACACAACCCTCCCTCCAACTGAACACCCCACAAAGGTTTTTGGATTAGTCAAGTCCTGTACACAGATGTAGTGACTCACATACAGTTAAGACATTAATCATAGGGCTGTTTGTGACAGCCTGGGCTAAATGAAGCATGGCACATTTTGGTCTGTGGTGTAGTTGTGGCAACATGTCAGGGATTACAGCCGCATTAGAGCTGCATAAATTCAGGTTTGACAATAAATAATATGTCATAATATATGTGATAATGTGTCATTACTGACTACGCCCTCAGAGTAATCAAACCTCTAGTCTTGGAACATGAGAAAACAGTCAAATGTTCTGGTCAGAGCATGTATAACAGAACCAAACAGGACTACTATATACAAACAATTATTTCCTGATGCAAAACCTTTTGCAAAGGTGGGCACCAATGACTTCAACTCAGAAAATGCATACCGAACAAAAATATAAACGCAACATGTAAAGTTTTGGTCCCACGTTTCATGAGCTGAAATTAAAGATCCCATAAATGTTCTATACGCACAAAAAAAGCTTGTTTCTCTCAAATTTTGTGCACAAATTTGTTTACATCACTGTTAGTCAGCATTTCTCCTTTGCCAAGTTAATCTGTTCACCTGACAGGTGTGGCATATCAAGAAGCTGATTAAACAGCATGATCATTGCACAGGTGCACCTTGTGCTGGGGACAATAAAATGCCACTCTAAAACTTTCAGTTTTGTCACAACACAATGCTACAGATGTTTCAAGTTGAGGGAGCATGGATTTGGCATGCTGACTGCAGGTATGTCCACCAGAACTGTTGCCAGAGAATGCAATTCATTTCTCTATCATAAACTGCCTCCAACTTCGTTTTAGAAAATGTGTCAGTACGTCCAATCGGCCTCACAACCGCAGACCACATGTAACCATGCCAGCCCAGGACCCCCACATCTGTCTGAGACCAGCAACCCAGACAGCTGATGAAACTGGGGATAATTTCTGTCTGTAATAAAGGGCTTTTGTGAGGGAAAACTCATTCTGATTGGCTGGGCCTGGCTCCCCAGTGGGTAGGCCTATGCCCTCCCAGGCCCACTCATGGCTGCGCCCCTGCCCAGTCATGTGAAATTCATAGATTAGGGCCTATTGAATTTTATTTCAGTTGAACTGTAACTCAGTAAAATAGAAATTCTTGTATGTTGCATTTATATATTTGTTCAGTATAGTTCTAGAGTAATTTGGGAGTAAAATACAGAGTCAGTCTGACTGAACCATAAAACCGGCGCTAATGACAGTTCCACACACACACCTCATAGTAGCGTCCATTCTGGAAGCAGCCACACTGCTCAGGCTTGGCACAGTGATCATGACTTTCACTAACTTTTCACTAACTTTAAACATCAGCTATCTGAGCAGCTAACCGATCGATGCAGCTGTACATAGTCCATCTGAAAATAGCCTACCCAATCTACCTACCTCATCCCCATATTGTTTTTATTTACTTTTCTGCTCTTTTGCACACCAGTATCTCTACTTGCACATCATCATCTGATCATTTATCACTCCAGTGTTAATATGCTAAATTGTGAATAACTTCGCTACTATGGCCTATTTATTGCCTACCTCCTCACGCCATTTGCACACACTCTATATAGACTTTCTTTTTCTCTATTGTGTTATTGACTGTACACTTGTTTATTCCATGTGTAACTGTGCTGTGTTGTAGTTTGTGTCGCACTGCTTTGCTTTATCTTGGCCCGGTCGGCATTGTAAGCCAGTTCAGAATAAGTTATCATTTACCTGGTTAAATAAAGGTGAAATAAAAATAAAATAAAAATGACTGAGCACATCACCCAGCCTCACACTGGCACCCTTCCACACAAGTCAAAGGACTGCTAACCAAACCAGAAGTCTTGGCACAGGCTTCAGGGCAGGCATTGGCACACACTTTGTAGTTCACTGGGTATGAGATGTCTGTAAGGAGGGGAAAGACATTTAGTCTTTGTAAACATAATACATGTATGTTGAATTCAGTTTTAAGCCAGAAAGGATCTTGCATCATCCACTGACAGCATTTGTCTCCCCTCCATGGCTGGACCTTGGCTGCAGCTTCTTAAAATACAAATGTATAATCCTTCAGGCTGCCGCAGTACTTTGCCATATGCCTTCAAGACACACAGGGGCCTTTACACAGTTGTCCAAGAAAGGTTGTGGGTCTACCGTGGCGTGGCAGTCTCTGAACAGGCCAGCAGGAGCTGAGAGCACTCCACAGAAATGCTCCAACTTGAACTCAGCCTCCAAGGTCGAGTTACACTCTGGGCAGTTGGCACCAGACAGGAAAACTTCACTGATCATCTGAGTGTCATCTGTAGCGACAGTATTGAAGTTTCAACACAAACCAGATGCCTTGCCAGCGTAGGCAGGAGGAGTTAACAGCTGTATGAAGTCAGGTCCACCGTACGTGATCACTGCCCCATTGTCCATTTCCACCTGTGTTGTCAGACCAGAAAGCACAGCAATGATACTCTCCTAGGGGACAGGAAGGTTCCATGAAACCCTTTCCACCTTGAGACAAAAGGTCAGACCTGAAACATCACATCAACGTTTAAACAGATTTATTATAGCTCAAGACGAATACGACCATTAGGATAAAGGTCGCTACTGTAAAACACACCTCAACTATCACCCTCTGCTGCGGTTCCACAGTCGTTCATTATCTTGTACCTCAGGTGTAGCCGACCTTGCTGAATATATGAAAATGTATCTGCTTCATTCTTGGCATATGTCTGGTTTAGGAAATAGGGGTTACTTGATATGCCCTTATGGAGATCAAAGCTATGCCCATCATAGGTCCTCAAGTGCCTGCCTCGCACACTTCCCTGAAACTGCCGCTGGATAGCAGTCAAGCGTGCCATTTTGCATCCTACACTTTGTTCCACTGGTAAAGGTGGTGTTAGTGCATGGTAGCTGGTCGTGACCAACAAGTGCAGCAACCTGGCAGCGGTCATGGGGGTAAAACACCTCCTTGATCTTGTGGTACAACCCGTCAGAGGCAGCCGCACTCAGTGTTGTTGACACACTTCCCACCACTATGGAAGAACCCAGGTTTACACAAGACGCCACACAATTATTGGGCACAGTTTGTATTCAATGTTGGCTGGACAGTACAGACCTGTACAGGACATAGGAAGGGACATTTACCAAAACATGTCCATGTATAGTTCATGCAGAGTTTCACATCAACTAATGACAGACTTAGATGAAATAGTCACCAATACAGAGCAAAAGGATTTATCAATTCAAACTACTTACCACAAAAATCTGAAGCCCTCCATTCATCTACGTTTGCCCCTTCCTCCTGGCAAGCAGCGGTGTAACTTGAGAGAATCTGACACAGGGCAGTCTGCTTGTCATTGTTGTAACAGAGGTCGTAGACATAGTTGTCAAAGGCAGCGTTTGGGTTGACCATCCCATGGCAATAGTAGTCGCTCCATTAGTAGTCCATGCCTAAATAGAGAGCCTGCTCCTGATGGGGCACTGGGGATTGTTCACAGTCGTCACATCCACACATTCAACAACGCTACTCGTTTTCCAGCGCCTCACAGGCATTGATGTCCCCGTTGTCTATTAGATAGTCCTCTGGGTCCGTGTTGAAGTTGCCACAGAGGGAGCCAAAGAAGACCCTGGGCACTTGGACAGTCAGGAGGTCCCGGTTGTATGTGACCAGGACACCAAAGTTGGTCTCAATACACTTGGAGAGCATTGCCTTGGTTGCCTTGGCTCAACACTGAACACAACACAATACTCAAAATAACCCCATTCACCTGAAACAAGATTGAGAAGTAGTCAAAAGGTCATGTCCAAGACGAGGTGGTATTACAAATCTTCTGACACTGATAGTTTAGACAGTAGTGCAGACAGGAACTCTGTTCAATATGTATCCAAAACAGGCCAACTCACCACAACTACTTCATCCCAGTAATGAGAGATCTCAATAGAGTAACCATGTACCAAAATCTTGACCCTAATGGACTAAGACGTGTTGGTGTTGGCCTCCTCTTGTTCTGCGTCGCCACACTGAAACCAGGCAGGTCTCCCGAGCTAGGGAAGTGCCTCACCAGCTGGTACACACAGGTGCTTTGGAAGTCATACCTGTTCCCGTCAAAAGTGGTGCAATGCCGATCCCCTTGAGCTGTGCACACCCTTAGCCCTTCCATATGGTAGCCCAGCCAGAATATTGCACTCCTCGTCCTCCTGACACTGGGCCTGGACACAGGTGACGTTCTTGGAGGAAGGATGGCAGGTGCACTGCTTCCGACACTGGCGGTCCATCCAGACCATCTCCTTGGGGAGGTAGTAGAGACGCTGATGTCTGCAGTCACACCTGCTGTATGGGACACAGTGGCTGCCACTGAGAAGGTAGCCAGCCTTGCACTGAGAGGTAGCCGGCCTTGAAAGACAGGCCTACTCTGACATATGTCAGAGTAGGCCTGCATCGACCTAGACAGCAGAAGGATCTACATCGGCAGCACACTGGTCAGCCTTGCAGCTGTGGACGTCCAGGTCAGGATCAACATGGCCGTGGCTCTGCAGCAGCCTGAGGCTCCGTCAGTGTCCACTTTCCAGCGAAGTGCGAAGTCCACAGCTACCACGGTTCCATCAGGGGTGGCAAAGTCATTAGTTGCATTGTGGTTGTAGTTTCCACAGAGACCACACAGTGAACCAGACAGCTCCGGTGCCACTTCCAATTCAAGGTTGTGATGCCAGCCATACCGCAGCATCAGGCCAAAGTCTGTTTCCAAGACAACGGTGGAGCTGCTAGGGTATAAAGGCAGAGAGCCGGCGGCCAGGGCTAGGGGCAGGTTCCTCTTCTGACTATTGATCTGCAAAAGCAACAAGACGGTATGGACACGTACTAGCCACAATCACGGCAAAGTGTTACTACCGATGAAGGTGCGGAACAGATCTTAGACTCTGAGGAGAAGACAGGCTTTCCGTCCTTCTTTACACAGCCTGTGAGGTCCACAGTGCATCTCCTCACAGGGATCTGCAGATACAAAAACAAAGTAGTCAGTGGTTATGTTGCGTGTACCTACCTGAAGAAACCAAATTTTACATTTTATTTTCTTAATTAAAAAGGTTGAAAAGTAAAATCACCTATGGAGACATGAACTCGTCTCTAGTTGTAGTACATACCTTGTTTTTCACACATGGCTGGATAGTTCATGTTAGCGTTAGTCAGGGGAGGGTAAACAAAGTCAGACTTCAAGTTAGAAACTGGTTTCAGGTCAGTGCAGTTTTCAATGTCCTGTTTAGAGCATGTGTAACCTGTTGCAACACCTACAGCCTTCTGAGAGTGAATCCCTGTCCTAGACAGGGTGGTGTTACTCTGGAGCTGAACCCTCTCCAGCGCCTATGTGGAGGATCAGGCTATAGGAAATTCCCATGTTAAAACTAAAATGGGGCTAATGAGATGTCTTCAATCTGAAAAAGCTATAAATTGTACAAACACTAGTCGAGGAGAGCAAATGAACATTTTATGAAACTAATTGTTGGAGCGTTGCATTTTGCAGAAAAGTGATTACTTTCACAGCTCACACTGATCACCTGTAAGTAAAACTTACTGTATATGTTTCACACCAAGCTAAGAGCACTGAGCAGTGTGCATGTACTAGAAAACAGATAACACTATCAGGGCAGGTGTCAGATTGCACCTGGCTCAGCAGCCAATGAGAGAATTCAGAGCACAGATCCTAGTTCCTGACCTCTGTCTGATGTGCACATTCTCAGGAAGCTCCCATGTTGCCAGGGATCACAGCGACAGTGGAACAAAACATAGCAGTGGTCTAGAATCAACTCTGCACAGCTAGAAGTGTCAACACGACTTGAGGTGAGTGATGCTTTCCAGTATAAACTTAGAATATAGCAAGAGCCTTGATTAAAAGATGTCAGATGTAAGGCTAAAATTACATTAAAACTATCCAATTTCAACACCGTCTTGTATAATTTAGGAGTTGGGACTGTGATGAAACGGCTTTAGTATTTTTTGCATGAGCAGTTAAACAAAACTCTATAATACACAGGTCCGGAGCTAGACTAGTTGATGACTGACAGTCAACAAGGGGGTTACAGTATAATGCTTACAGAGGGATAGCCACTACAGAAAATCTTTGTTTTAATATGGACATTCCCTAAAGCATAGCCTGCAGACAAAGGTGCTCTGTTAACAAGTATGTTCAATTTAAACCCAAACCTCAGTTACTGTGCTGTCAACAATCCTACATAGCTTCGTTTTTATCAAGACTCATGTGAATAAGACAGAGAGGGAAGAGAGGTGACTGTCTAAACTGTAGCTTCAACACTTTACATTCTGCATGTCAAAAGCCATTATAAGCTGCCAGATAATGCACTAATCTGGCACTGCTTGTCAGATGGTTGAAAGCTTCCATTGGAGGACACATGACCACCTGACTAACAATGGGAGAGAGGGGCCTAATTAGGAGTCTACGAAGGTGCCTCCAGCATTACCATGACATTAAATGGCACGATGCTAAGGGATAGACTATCCACTAACCAGGGCAGGCTTGCACGATATCCAGGGAGGTCAATGTCTTCATTATCTCAAGAACAGACACAGGTAGCCCCACCCCACTAATAACACGAAACTATACAAATAGTTACTCAACTGTTGAATTTTGAGTGGCTTAAGGGAGAGGCAACATAGCAGTATGTTGCATGTGTGGATTACATGAGATGTTTCACAAGATATGTCATGTAAATGGTCTACCCTGAGCGATGATTCACACCACACATACCTGCCCTTACTCGATTCTGTGCAGTCCCATTTTAAATCCATTCAGGAGATACCTTTTAAATAAGGTATATAGATAGGGACTTTTTATTAAATAATCAAATAATTGTTAGTCTTGTAGCATAGGGGCCCCACCTAACAATACATCTCAAATAGCTATGGTATAACTTATTAAGAGAAGGCTTACAACTCAGCATTGGCTTAATTGGCCTGCATATCAATCCAAGGCTTGGGCCAAGACCTACAACCTTTGTCTTGCATAATCAAACAAACAGGGTGATCTTTCACTTGAGTCACAATGATGGGAATGACATGGGATGGCACATCTTGTAACAGGCAAAGTCAGCATGAGGGAACCAGGGCCAGCCTTATCCTTATCAGGGCCTCCCCCTCATGGGTTAAAACATTTGAGTGGCCGCCCTCTTGGCGTGCCCAGTCGGTAATTCAGCCATTATTATTACAAGTTTTAGATAGCTGGGTAAACTAACTTATCAATCTACATATTAAAAAAAATATTAAAAATAATTGCTGACGTGAGCTAATTCAATGACTGATTAAAAAGAGGTAAACCACTGATGCTCAATCAAATTTGAAATT
Source organism: Oncorhynchus mykiss (assembly GCF_013265735.2). NCBI lineage: Eukaryota > Metazoa > Chordata > Actinopteri > Salmoniformes > Salmonidae > Oncorhynchus > Oncorhynchus mykiss. The sequence goes on along the minus strand of NC_048567.1, from coordinate 15,039,226 downwards.
GCACCTTTTTTATTCTACTAATCTAACACTCAACAGTAAGTTGAGACCCCGACTGACTGAGTTCTTAAAAAAACAAAAACATAACTCAGCCGGGGCCCTAGGCGACCGCCTATGTCACTTATGTGAAGGGCCGGCCCACGAGGGAACACAGAAATACCCTGAAGGGCTCCATCAATCTATTTCAAGAATTTTCCAATGACCTTGCACACAGAAGTCACATACACAATATGTGGAAATTTACAACAGGCAAAGGCTTGCTAAACCATAATAAGAATGTAGTACTTATACCTGGAACAGCAATTAAACTTAATAGTTGGGAACAAAAACAGTTGTTGGAAAAAATGACATTTAAATTGTCGTATTTTTTGTTGATGAAAAATTTTGCTAACCCCAAATTGACACTCATGAGCATCATTAATGAAAATGGAAGCATTTGCACAGGTAGCCCAATTCTGATAGTTATTCGACTAATTTGTATTTTGACCAATCACATCAGATCTTTTAACTTTCAATATACCAATTAGTGAAGAAAAAAAATTGCTTTGCCTGTCTAAACGCAGCCATGTACTGAATTGCAGTTGGTGACAGATCTACAAATCACCTTGCATTATAAATAACTATTCATTATTATTTATAGATCAGTCAGACAGTGACACTTTGCCCACAATGTATCACGGATTTGATTCTCTCGAAAACCGGCAAGGTGTTGACAGCTGGTCCTAATTTGCTCAGTTTGACAGATGAGTTTGAGCTCATGGAGGGAACAACATGACCACGTGTCACACTGTAATACCTCTCTCTGTCGAAGAAGGGCTGAAAAATGTACTTCAATTTTACAACCAAATGATAGAGCTTTCATTTCAGAACATTGCAATGGAAAATTCTAACTTTCAGACAACTGCCCGCTGCATATGTGTCTGTTTATTGTATAGGGCCTAGGAGTACTGTAACACAAGGGAATTGTTCATATCTTCCCTGCAAAACATCCGCACAAACATGTCAACAGTGTATTTAGGGTATTTCTTTCTACTTAGCGATGTGATACACCGCCAATGAATTCCCTTTTTGCTTCGAACAAGGTCCCCTGAACTTGGCCCATGCTGCATCACAGTGCTTCCTGCCACCGGCGCGTGAACATCTTGCAGGTTCATTTTAGTCTCATAATAGCCTATTGTGAAACACAACCAGTCGCACGGTGCAGAAAGTCAGTGTAGGTGAGTACCTTTTGAGTGGGTGGCAGACAGACCCAAATCTATAACATTAAGACAACCCTATCATTTACAGACTATGATATTATAGAAGAGAGTATGGAAGTTTTCTAAATCAAAATGCTTTATTTAAAACCTTTTGGTGTTATTGAAATATATAGTTGAAATGGTCTTGCAATGCCTCGACACAAGTTGAGTAAATGTCAGCTTGTGTTCTGTTGTTGGTTGTCTGGGGCTGATATATTAATAGAAACATGGTAAATGAGTCTACAGTAGCCTCAGTCTTGCCTACATAGGCGACCAGGAAACGTTTGCACAGACTCTGTAATGTGTTGGCTATCTGAGCAAGGTGAACATCTTTTATGATCATTTTCATATGAGAGCAAAAACATTGGCGAAAGTTGAAGAAAAGGGTATTATGGATTTCTAACAAGGCTAAATTGGCTTATTGATATGTGTTTTGTTGTCTTGCCAATATTGCTCTCAGTTGGAACAGAAACCATTCACCCTGTCTGTGCACTGCAGTGTACTGTCTTTTATTCTGCACAGCTGCCAAGCAGAACGAGTTTGCCTTTAACTATTTTCTCAGCCAACTTATGACTAAGATTGGAAATATTTTTTCCAACCACCAGGCAGGCTACTGAACCTAAACGTTCTGTTTGTAAGCTGTCTTAACTGTGTAATGATAATGAATCACAGAAAGTTTTCTCATTTAAATAGTGGCTGGATTGAAACTCTGAAGCAATTCTTCAGTTTTTGGGGATTTATTCTCAACCACATAGTTGAGGTGATACTAGTGTTTTGTGAAGTTTGTTTATTAGCAGTCATTAACATTGGACCTATAGGCTGCTACCTGCCTCACTGCCCTCTAAATAGTTACAGTAAGCTACATTTGCAATTCAAATGTAAAGACCCACAAGGAAGCAGGTTTATGGTCTGCACTTTTGCATTTAACCAGTTGTGTTGAAAAGGGCTGTTGCTTCAGACAGATAAGGAGCGATCACACAGTCAGGCTTCATGACTTAGCATGAAACACAGACAAGGCAGTAATTCTCTCACTTCCTGTCTTGTACACGCTTGTGTATGTTGTGCCTGTGTGTCTACAATGTGTTTTTCTGTTTGCATGTGTGTGTCAGCCTTACTTGAATTTTTTCTAAGATCAAACAATTAAGTTTTTAGAGACCTTTAGTTCTACTATACTAACTCAAGTTTCCTCCCAAAGACTGGTGGGAGCCCACATTGACATCATATGGTTTAAACTTGGTTGGAGAAGTCTGTACACAGAGCAGCCAAGGCAGGGGATTTTGAACATTTGTTGAATCGACTGTATTTCTGAGAGGCATGTGAGACCCAGCTATGAAGGTCTAGATTATAAAGAGGCTCGGATGAACATGGAATACTGAAATGCTTCAGTGGACTTGAAACCTCAGGTTTCAAGCTCACTGAAGGATTTCAAGCTCACTGTCTATGTTAGTGTTTACACTAGATTATTTTCCAGGCAGGATGCAAAGGCCCTTAAATCAATATACAGGGCTTCTAAAAGTTTCAATTGAAATCACTTGAAGACTTCTTCTCTTAGGGATCAGAGCTAGGTTGAGTAGCCCGCCACACCTTTACAGGTGTAGGGAAAACACTGGTCTGGTCTAGGTGTAGGGATTAGTCTGGTTATGGTGATAGTGCTGTTGCATTAACAAAACAAAGAACAGCAGTGGCATCTCTCCATCAGATGGCTGTTAGAGATGTTTTGTCTAATTGAACAGCATTAAAGTTTCCCTAAAAGAGACACAGTATAATCCTGTATAACACTGTTATGCAAGTCAGCGTGCCATAGGCCAACCACATCACATGTACAATGTACTGTACTTCAGTAATGGTGGTAGTGGCAGTCAGCACAGTGGTCATCATCATGTTAGAATCACTTCCTTAGTCTTGTGACGGTCTCTGTTGTCTGTCGATCCTTTTGTTGGTCAGACAGACAGACATACAGATGCTCAGACAGACACTCAGGCAGACAGATAGCAGAACCATGTTAAAAATGTTCCATTTGGTTCTGTGATGATGATGGCATGTCTGCAAAAGGATTGCCAAATCCTCTCTGTGTACTTTGCCACTTTGGGTTTCATGCTGAGACGACCCATTTCTTAACTTGGTTCACACACACAGCCAGACCAACGCCACACTCTTCTGTTGCCTGATGCTGAATTGCTTCATGGCAACCTGTGTGCATGCTCTCAATAGCAGGTAATGTGCTCTGACTGTATTGTTTGTGTTTATGTGCGTATTTACCTGCTCCATAATTGCTGTTTGTGGCCTGTTGCCATAGCGTAAGGGAAATGTGTTGTTTATGGGTTATAGAAAGAGGCTATTTGCATTTAACTCACCGAGATAAACAGCTTCTGTGGAGGGGGCAGTTGAGTAAACATTTCAATATGAATATTTTCTCACTGAACAATAGAAAGCAGAGCTACCACATTTTGAAATTGAATGGCAATGAATAACAAATCATCAGGTAGCGTTTTCTCTCAGGTACTCTTTCTCTCCCTCTCCCCTTCCCCCTCTCTTGCTTACTTGGTTCGTTCTGTCGGTTATTCTTTTGCTCTCTTTTTATATTTATGTCTGTTCTTACTCTGCTGTATGATAAAAGCTTAATCTAGTTTTTTATCTCTCTCTCTCTCTCTCTCTCTCTCTCTCTCTCTCTCTCTGTGTATCGCTCTCCCCTCATTTCTCAGCTATCTTGCCACATCAGTATTTTTTTTCACTCACATCAGTCATGACAGCGGTGTGTGTTCGTGAGAGACAGAAATAGTGGCATTTATTCATCTAGCTGCTGGTATGGGAATTTCTTTATATTTGTGTGCATTTTTTTGTATTTGTGTGTGTGTGTGTTTATGGTGGTTTATGTGGTAGTGTGTGTGGGGGAGGTGTTATCATTCAGAATTAAACCCTGTAAATAAGATCAAGATGTTCTCTGGGATGAGCTTAGCCAGTGAGGTATGCGGCTCTGCTCAACGTGCATGTGTGCTGGGAAAAAAACATAAGGGAAACAAATGGCAGAAAAACAAGGCCAGTTTACACGACAGACTGACCAGATGAATCCAGAGGAAAGCTATGATCCCTTGTTGATGTACCTTGTTAAATCGATATCAATCCATATAAATGAAGGGGAGGAGACAGGTTACATAAGGATTTTTAAGCTTTGATACAATTGAGACAGATTGTGTATGTGTGCCATTCAGAGGGTGAATGGCCAAGACAAAAGATTGAAGTGCTTTTGAATGGTTATGGTGGTAGGTGCCAGGCGCACCGGTTTGTGTGTCAAGAACTGCAGTGCTGCTGGGTTTTTCATGCTCAACAGTTTCCTGTGTGTATCAAGAATGGTCCACCACCCAAAGGGAAGCATTGGAGTCCACATGGGCCAACATCCCTGTGGAATGCTTTTGACACCTTGTAGAATCCATGCCCCGATGAATTGAGACTGTTCTGAGGGAGAAGGGGGGTGCAAGTCAATATCAGGAAGGTGTTCCTAATGTTCTGTACACTACTTGTAGGTTGCAGAAGCAGCTTCCGCTTAGTGTTGCGTTCTTGATTTAGGATGCATAGATTTATGATAGTCTATGATCTTTGTAGCTCTGTGGCTTATGGGCAGGCCTCTTCTCTCTCCTTTATTGGGAGGCCACTGCTTGTGATAAGATGCAAATTGGGGCCTAGTAAAATCCTGCATGGATACCAATGCAAATTCAGTCGCCATTCAAATATACAAGAATATATTATCCAATTTAGAGAAATGAAATAATCTCGCAGGAGGCGTTTTGATTCTGAGGCAATGGACTGTGTTGATAAATGTTTCCAAATTGGATCAGCTTATTATTTCACCCAAAGCATCTCTGACTAAACTAGATTGGATACAGAGGGGGATTTTATTTGGGTCTGATGCTTAGGTTGTTGAGAGATTTACTGCAGCTCTCTGTGAGGCCTGAGCAGAGCACAGTACACTGCAGCACACTGCTCTCCCTCTGAAATCAGTCTCTCTCCTGTCATCTGATTAACACCTTAAACTAACATATGTCTCCCTCCATGACCTGCTTATTCAAGCCTGGTAATTTAGAAGCCCAGTCCAAGCATCTCTCCCCGTCTCCCTCTGCGGCCCTCCAGGATGGTGATTTGTTTACCATGGCAGTGTGAAGACATCTGGAGCCAAGGCAACACGTTCAAATGAGATTATAGCCCATAGACTCCCAATCCTCAGGCCTTTCTCAAGCATCAAATCCCCTGCTGAACCAGTGACCTGAGATGGAGCAGAGTCAGTTACTCTCCACTCCCTCCCCCGCCACTACTATAGTCCACCTCTCCCTCTTTCTTTTTACTGTCTTCCCCTCACCATTATGGTTCGGGAGTCTATGAGACATAATCTCATTTGTACCTGTTGCTTTGACTCTTGATGTCCTCGCACTGCCAAGGTAAACAAATGTACGGCAACACTGTCCCAACTGGAAGTGCAACTGGACTTCCGTAACATATTATTGGGGGTAGAGGGCAGTGAGGATAGGGGGTAGGATGTTGGTGGAAACTCCCCAGGCAGCCTCTCAGCCTGTCCAATGGCCCAACAATGCAGTCTACCTCCGTTTACTTCCCAGAGCCCTCGCATAGTAGTGTAGTCATTAGCTAGAGGAAGCAGGATCCCTGTACACAATGGGCATCGCTGACAATGAGGGGGAGGGCAGTAGCAGCAGCATTTGCTCCAGTTCCTTAACGGGGAATTCTCCCACCACTCTACCCCTGGTTCCCTGGTAGAGCAGAGGCTTCTGGGCCCGTGCCAGGGAGCCGTGTTATGTTTGAGCACCAAGGCGTCATCCGCCCAGTCGGACATCGACAAGGGAAGAGGTCATTCCCAAGCCTGGGCCCGTTTTAAAAATACAGCCAATTGTACTGCGGCTGGCCAGCTGTTTGTCGAGGCTTTGTTTAGCTAGGAACAGCTGTGTTCCACATCTGTGTGTTGGAGAGACGAGCGAATAGAGGGAGAGAACAGACTCTGTTCTGGGCCCGCTGCCACCAGGAAGTAGTGTGAGGTTTCTCAAGAAGGCAGCAGGAAAAAAACTCCCACTCGCAGCCAGACAAAACGAATGTGACTGTTGGGCCATCTTCCAAAGTGGAGCTGACAGAGACTTAAATATTTGTTTAGTTACAAATAACTTTTCAGTGTCTAAACAGAGGGTGACAGAGTTTAATGGCTGACACGACATAGATGAATTACCTTTACCAATCCTAATGATTTATAATGGCTGGTTAGAACAAAGCACTGTGGCCTTACACACCATTCGAACCGTTACACACACAGTACACACAATACACAATACAAAATGTAAAAGTACACCGAGTCACGCAAGGTCCCACACAGTCCCACACCGTTACCCAGGTGGGAGGGGAAAGTATTGAACAGCGACTGTGACTGAGTGTTCAGAGAGGGACAGGGTTTCTGCTGAGCACTGGGAAACACAGTTTATATCCATCCCTGAGACAAGATATCCATCGTCCTCTAAAATCAGGGCAGTGCTTGTGCCACCTGGATGAAGTTGTGTCGTTATTGCAGAAGATAGTGTTCCCAATACCTGTCATTTTTCATTGACTACCTGTGGTTCTGAGGTAAACCTAAATGTTTGAGTCAATTTTCAAATGTGAAGATCTTCATTTTTTACACACATCAATAGCAGAATATTAATGACCGGTATTTATAACTTGGTTTCCTCTCTTCTCTCCCCTCCAGCATTGGAAGATGTTGCGATTGCTGTTTCTGTGTCTGATTGTGACTCTGCGAGGAGCTGCTGGTACGTATCGCATGCTCTCACCTTCCCACAACGCTCTGGCAGAAGACACTGAGACACTGATAAAGATCTAATCACACAGATCAGCTTTAATTTGTTTTTCATGCCCTGTATGTGTTCCACACGAGAAATATACAATGTCTCTCTCTAAGTCCTATAGCTTCCAGAGATAGCAGAATATTAAGTGTAAAACTCCTCAGAAGAACCTAGGCTGATACTTAAGTATATTTTGAAGAAAGAATACATACAGTGCCTTGCGAAAGTATTCGGCCCCCTTGAACTTTGCGACCTTTTGCCACATTTCAGGCTTCAAACATGAAGATATAAAACTGTATTTTTTTGTGAAGAATCAGCAACAAGTGGGACACAATCATGAAGTGGAACGACATTTATTGGATATTTCAAACTTTTTAACAAATCAAAAACTGAAAAATTGGGCGTGCAAAATTATTCAGCCCCTTTACTTTCAGTGCAGCAAACTCTCTCCAGAAGTTCAGTGAGGATCTCTGAATGATCCAATGTTGACCTAAATGACTAATGATGATAAATACAATCCACCTGTGTGTAATCAAGTCTCCGTATAAATGCACCTGCACTGTGATAGTCTCAGAGGTCCGTTAAAAGCGCAGAGAGCATCATGAAGAACAAGGAACACACCAGGCAGGTCCGAGATACTGTTGTGAAGAAGTTTAAAGCCGGATTTGGATACAAAAAGATTTCCCAAGCTTTAAACATCCCAAGGAGCACTGTGCAAGCGATAATATTGAAATGGAAGGAGTATCAGACCACTGCAAATCTACCAAGACCTGGCTGTCGCTCTAAACTTTCAGCTCATACAAGGAGAAGACTGATCAGAGATGCAGCCAAGAGGCCCATGATCACTCTGGATGAACTGCAGAGATCTACAGCTGAGGTGGGAGACTCTGTCCATAGGACAACAATCAGTCGTATATTGCACAAATCTGGCCTTTATTGAAGAGTGGCAAGAAGAAAGCCATTTCTTAAAGATATCCATAAAAAGTGTTTGCCACAAGCCACCTGGGAGACACACCAAACATGTGGAAGAAGGTGCTCTGGTCAGATGAAACCAAAATTGAACTTTTTGGCAACAATGCAAAACGTTATGTTTGGCGTAAAAGCAACACAGCTGAACACACCATCCCCACTGTCAAACATGGTGGTGGCAGCATCATGGTTTGGGCCTGCTTTTCTTCAGCAGGGACAGGGAAGATGGTTAAAATTGATGGGAAGATGGATGGAGCCAAATACAGGACCATTCTGGAAGAAAACCTGATGGAGTCTGCAAAAGACCTGAGACTGGGACGGAGATTTGTCTTCCAACAAGACAATGATCCAAAACATAAAGCAAAATCTACAATGGAATGGTTCAAAAATAAACATATCCAGGTGTTAGAATGGCCAAGTCAAAGTCCAGACCTGAATCCAATCGAGAATCTGTGGAAAGAACTGAAAACTGCTGTTCACAAATGCTCTCCATCCAACCTCACTGAGCTCGAGCTGTTTTGCAAGGAGGAATGGGAAAAAATGTCAGTCTCTCGATGTGCAAAACTGATAGAGACATACCCCAAGCGACTTACAGCTGTAATCGCAGCAAAAGGTGGCGCTACAAAGTATTAACTTAAGGGGGCTGAATAATTTTGCACGCCCAATTTTTCAGTTTTTGATTTGTTAAAAAAGTTTGAAATATCCAATAAATGTCGTTCCACTTCATGATTGTGTCCCACTTGTTGATTCTTCACAAAAAAATACAGTTTTATATCTTTATGTTTGAAGCCTGAAATGTGGCAAAAGGTCGCAAAGTTCAAGGGGGCCGAATACTTTCGCAAGGCACTGTACATATTACATCAACCCCAGTTCAACATAAAGAAGATATGAACCTGTGTATGCTACAGTAGTGTTTTACCATCTATCTAAAGGTATAGTTAGTTATTCCCACAAAACTCTGAAACTGGTCATATTAAGATGGATACCTTTTACCATGAGCTAAATGCCCTAGCCACAGAGGTATAGAGTTCATGAGTGAGTATACCATTGAATGGATGGCACCTCAATCATTCTGCATTTACCCACAGCAGTAGTTCATAGGAGAGTAGCTATGCTCCAGTACCGTGCAGAGATGTTGGGAATGACCTTCGTGATGCACAGTAAGATGTTGCTGTGAGTTAATCTGGTCCCATTCTCCCCATCTCTATTCCCATACAGCTTCCTCAGAGGAGAGTGAAGGCTCAGCAGACGTAGCAGGTATGGAATACATCTTCATCTGGAAAACAAAGAGGACAAAATCACAAGTAGCATGAAATCAGGAGTATATGAAAAGCGTTTTTTATAATGTTACAAAAGTGATGATTATGTTTAGGAGTACCGTGATGATCCGATAGTGTTCCATGAGTGAACCCTCAAATGAAGCACAGCGATATAACTTCTGCTAATCTTTAAATGTAACAAGCTACTTTATATTTATGCTGACTGGGCTTTTCCCACTTCCTCTGTTCTGAATGTCCCACAGATGTAGACGATGAAGACCTATTCAAGCAAAACGGTGAGTTTAACCCTTTAACTCGCCCCCTGTTAGAAATGTGATGGGCAAGCAGCCGTCAGCAGAGTGAGAGCACACCACTCCACTGTTACACCACCGTTCCCCTCATCATTACCCCAGAATGGAATCAATTATCTGTTTGGAGAACCCCCCCCCCCCCCCCTTGTGTATCCATCAAGCAGAAGTTAGACTAGACAGACAAGTAGAGATCCCCCCCCCTCCCCTCCGCCCTGTCAGGGCTCTAATCCACATTGGCGTTCTCATTTTCTCTCGGCGTCGCTCACTGCCACTCTTCATCTTCCCCATGATGTTGCTTTGATATAATTACAGTGGTGTTTAGGACAGGGAAGGCTGTCCCACAGGCAGGCAGGCAGGCCACATCTTCTGGAGAAACACCATCTCTTAGCCAGGCCAGGAGTGGAGCTGCACAACTGAAGCCGTCCTTCCTCCCCCTCATCAGAACCCAGAAGGGAATGTTGAATGAGTAATGATTGGCTGGGAGTGAAATCGATCCAATCAGAATGATGATCTGTTAAATCTGCCAGTTCTGTTCCTCCTCTGCCACGTTGATCAGACAGTGATAGAATTAGTCCATGAAGTCAGTGAGCAGATGAATGAATGTTTGTTTGTATGTGTCTGTACCGGTGAAATCCTTCTGAATGGATATGGAGGTCGGAGAATAATGCGGTGTGTTGTTGCCTGTTTTAGTGAGCCCAAATCTCGGACCATATTCCACGCTTGAACCTGAAACTGATGATACTGTGGACATAAACAAGGCAACAGGAGAAAAAGAAGCGGGAGGTAGGAAAAACTTTGTTTCCAAATTGTTCTACTTTTACATTATGTAGAATTTAAGTAACCTTATTTCTGCATATCAGTAGGCCCATAGATACCTTCTTCCTTGATGAACTGTAATTGAAATGTGCAAAAAATCCATTTATAAGTAAATATTTAGGCAAATTCATACTTCTTGGTTATCCATGTCATGCAAAAATAATTTTGTTAATTAAGTTTGTACGTTCATTTTGTCTCTGTGTTGCAACCATCAACTACTTTTGCCGTGTGTTATCTGCTCTCAGATGGATTTACTACCATTGTCATCATCGTAGCCGTGAGTGTGGTGGCACTGTCAATCGCAGTGATAGTAGGTAAGGATTAAAAGTCAACATAAGACAGACAATATCAGACCAGATATACAGACTACGTGACTGGCAGACCTCTTTTCACACCTCACAACACAACACATTATAGGGCCTGTACTAGCACATTATTACTGATGGTTTGATGAGGGATCAGATGTAGCAACCTTTAGAAAAGTGGTTTGTTGAAGTCAGTGAGTTTACAGGCCTTTGGCTGTTAGGCCCTTGAATCAGGTACTTGACCTGATTTACTCCAGTTCCAGGGTGTCATGTAAGCTCTAATACTAAGCAAATGTGAACTATTCTCCAGCGGCAAGGAGAAAACGGTGACCTTTTCCCTTTTCTGTTTGGTTTCAGCCATAGTGTTGGTCCGGCGTCGCATGCACAACCGACCACAAGGGTAAGGCCACACTTCTCCATTCACTCTGTTTGACTGAAAGTCTTACAATAAGTTGTGCATATTAGATCTCAGTGTAACCTCGCACCCTCAATTCCTCCACTGACACCATCGTCCTGATAAAAGCATCAGGGCTGCAATTTTTGTCCATGGGGGATTCCATTGAGCAGTTATGGAAATGTAGCTAAATTATAGTTTTTAAGGCACGTTGAAGTGTACATTTGTCTCTTCATGTTATTCCCCTCTGAGTGTTTACTTTCCCTAAGAGGAACAGGCCTTGAGTGGGCCTTGCGATAATAGACATAATAGATATCAGTGTCTCTCAGAGAGATGTTCCACTTAGTCCCCCGCTACCTGACTGCCTGCCCGGCTGGAAGGGAGCGACAGAACCAGTCGAGTGAGTAACAGTCAGTCCATCCACCGCACCGCTGGCTTGGCAACACGCACTGCTACGGCATCATGCCAGCATCATGTAAAACCAGACAAACTCTTGCTGAGGTTGCGAAACTCAATCAGGAGGGGCAGATCCACCCAGCCGCTGAGCCGTCGAGCCCGTCTGGACTTGTGCTGCAATTACCTGCACAGCCTGAAGCCATCCAGCCCACTCCACTGCTCTACCTCGCCCCACCCTGTCAACTGTCAACAATAACCCAGAGAGAGCGGTCGGCCCTTCATGACCCCTACAGGGCAAAACCCAGCCTGCTCTCAGAGCAGGAATAACATGTCCATAGAAATCTAGAGTATAAAGCACATTGCACAGTGAGCAGTAAATCCCAGCTCTGTCTCTATGGTATGACGACATTATCTGACAACAGCAATCAGAGCACAGAGAACAGCCTGAACCAGTTGAACAGACAGTGAGAGATAGTCATTCTGTTAGTCATTCTCCTGGGGCCTCTGAGGGAGAAAGGGGGGGGGGGGGGGGTTCTAGCTGAGAGCTCTACCAGTCTCTTTCTCTTTTTTTCTTTATTTCTCTGGGTCTGTCTTTGGGGTTGTGTAACTGTGCTGAGTGCTGTGGGCTGTGGGCTGTGGGCTGGTGTTCTGCAAAGTAATCAGTTTCCTTTGTCCCATGCTAGCTGCTATGTGACCTAGCCAACGATAGAGGTTAGAGAGTTTACCTAGCACGTAGCCACCTCGGCGCTATAGATCTGATGATGCAGGCTTAGAAAGAGAAAGGGGTTAAATTCCTCTGCAGGATTAATGCTGGGCTCCTATGGCTGCAGTCAGCTCTGGCTGTGTTGTGTGTTGAGTGATAGGTGTGCTGAAAAGAGGCTTATTCTCACAGCAACCCCCGGCTTGTTGGATCAACAGGGAGGCTTGCCAGGGCCATAAGTCCCACCTGGGGAGAAGATGTGTGGAGGTAATGCAGTCGCCATGTAGCACGCCAAACCCCTGCAGCGCGCTATAAACCGACATGCATTTCCTGGATTCCGACAAACAGGGATTGCAGCTACCTGCTTTCCATGTGCAAACTCTAACAGGCTGTCTTATGGGAAGGATCTCAAAAATTGTAATCCGCAATTCTCAAAAACGTGTAATGTTTATATACTGTAGTCTGGACATCTAATGTTTCTGTAAAATTATATATCCCCGTAAACTTCTAACAAGGAAATAAATATCACTGACGTATAATGTTTTTAATATTTTATAGTAGTGAATTAATAATTTTTCAGATGTGTAAAGTCCCACAGGGTTTTTTGGGTTGGTATAATACATTTCCCCCTCTTCTCTTCTCTTCTCTCCTGTCCTTTCTTTAGGATCTACTCAGTTCCCACAGAACAGGGAATGAAAGGAACGGTCTAACCACAAGATGAGCTCAAGTCCCATTGGACACCTGCAGGGGAGGACCAATGAACTGAGCTCTACAAACTACTGCCCTTTGAACCAGGAAGGGTACACTTTCCACCCCAGCCTGCTCCTACTGAACCACCCCCTACTGCTCTCCTCTCTGGGACCATCTGTTACTGTGTCATGGGTCCCCTCCAAAGGAAACTTAGTTTCCTTTATTTGGTCTCTTGTTTGTTTCTGTCCCACATATCCCAAAGTATGTGTGTATATAAGGGCATTCTGCAGTTGCTGCTTTTGTCCAATGGCATATTTTACAAGAAAAACAAATGTCCCGCTAGAAGTAATTTGCAATTGCAATTGTAAACTAAACTGTATTCAGAGTTGATTTAGTGCATTCAGAACAGACTTTTTTGAATGAGAAAAGCGAGTTTAATCCACCCTAAACTAGCCCAGTCCTCACTAAATTTCCACGTTCAGCTCTGTGACATATCCTGTCTTTGGCCTATTAGTGACAACAGCCAGTACAGTTGAAAGATAAAGCTTGTTCTCCCGTCTTCTCAACCTATGAAGGGAAAAAAGGAAAAGAAATGGGTGGAAAAAGCCAGAGGTCTGAGATGAGATGGAATTAATCAACCTTTGTGAATGATGATGTTTTCTTTTCAACACCCCCCTTTTTCTTTTTGAAATGCTTCCTTTCAAAACGTCAACCACATCACTGATTGTAAATAGCTCTTGGATGGCTGAGGTATGTCTGATTTTAATGGTTTATAGTGCTGGGACGGGGGTATGGTGGGGAGAAATTGAGAGGATAAAATGAAGTGCAGGGCTGGGGTGGTTGGGGGGTGAGTGTGGAAATACCCACAATGCCCATGTTTCATTCATACTGAGTTTAAGGCCACTCCACCATCGCTCCCTGGCTCTCTTTTCATTTAAATGGAAATCAATCGTGCCCCGTGATCAAAAGCTTTAGGGCCGAGGTGCTGGCTGGCTTATTTCTTACTCTGCATTACAGAGAAAGGATGTTTTTTGGCAGGGGTCAGAGGAGAGGGGGAGGTGGACATAATGTGCTTTGGCATGACAGGGCTATTCATTTGTTGCGTTATCATGAGGGAACAAGGGTTGTTGTGAGTGTGTGCGAATTACACCCAAGATCAAGTAGTGTTGAAATCACAGGGTCTGTCAAAACAGCGTGCCCACTGTCTTTCTCCACTCAACCTTACCGCTGTGATGTCATCAGCTGAGGATGGGCTTGGCTGGGTTCCAGGCTGTACAGAAACACCTGTGTGTTATTAGTGCCTCCATCTCATTTTTGTGTTCTCTGGTTCACTCAATCAGAATTGTCCCAATCTGTTTAAGTTGACGAAATTCAATTAGTAAACAGATTCTAAACGCATAAAGTGTGGTATGCTTGTGTCTGCACTCTGCAGGTGTTTGTGTATGTGGGGTTTGATTGAAGCATCACAACTAGCCCAGTAAGCCTGAGATGTAGTCTAGCTCCGACAGCATTTCAAAAGGAGTATAATTTAGCATACGGTAAAAGAACAAAACAACTTTCACTTTCTGTTTGTTTACTGACCACAGTCACATTCAAGAAAGCCTTTTTTCCGTACTCAGAAATACCCTTAGAAATTCCCTTCACCTACAAAGTAGACGTTGTGGTTACGAGTCAGCGACTAGTGTCATTATAGATGAGGTTTGCATAGAACAGTTTTTCTGGTTTGTGATACAAAGTACATCTAAGAACCATTCAAGCAAGCATGTTGAAATAGCCATGAACTAAACAAAGTGCAAAAATTCTAAAGTAATTGGTTTGACCTGTGTAATGCCCTGTTCATTCAGCTACACTCGCACATCTCCGTGGCATTATGCTCCTTCAAAGCCACTTCGTCTGTTGCATTGCTATTGTGAATGCATCAAAACTGATTGTCCTCTATTTCTTTCTTTCAGGGCTTACGTTGAAAAGGGTATGAAATGTTCAAATATTGGAAAAAAATATATATATTTTCAAAAGAGCTCCATGGGCTTTTTCAGCTGTGCAAAAGTTTCTTAAGGCCCATTTTTCATCTAATCTTTAAAAAAAAAAATTGTCAAGAGAAAGCATTACTGAGTTCAGCCAATCCCTGACACTGTCAGACATGGCTCTCCAAGAGCCCTTACCTATTACACAAAAGTCCTTACAACACCCCCTCTCCAAAAAAACTCTATCTGGTTAGGGTTTATATTTGTCAATTTTACACGAATGTTTCAGGATTGTGCCTTCTGTCTTTTGATGAAAATAGGAAAATGTATCAACCAGCAGATTCTGTTTGACGAGCTTGGATGATGCGTCCTCTGCACAGCAATACGTAATGCAAATGCGTACAACAACAAAAATATTTTAGCTTTGTGTATTATTATGTGTTTTTATGAGATGTCCTATTGTAAAGTCAATATTCAAATGATAATTTAGTCTTAATTTTTAAGCACACGTCTTCATCAGTACTCATAATCAATGCTGATAAACCCTGTACATTCTGTTTGCTCAGGATCATTAACTGTTTGTAGTGTACAGCAGCAAAGTGTTTCTACAATACTCTACATCTCATCCATTCCTATGTCTATGAATCTGAGTGTGTTTTAGAATAACTAGACCTGCACTAAAAGTGTCATCTTGCTGTTCTACTTGTACTGTAAGTTTCCACAGCCCACAAATTCTCCAATCATTCAATTTGGACTAGCATTACACATGTTCTGTATATGGCTCTTCTATATTATGGATTATGACACTTTTTTACATTAAATGTGTTCTGCTATGCTTTGTCTCGGCGTGAATCCTTCACAATATGCCATATGGACACAGAGCTGGTACACTATGCGGCATAATCCAGAGTTTTGCTCATTTAAATTGTACAATGAAAAGCCACTAAGAAGTTTAAAATAACTTTCTACTAAAACATTTTGTCAGTCTGTTTTCTGAGTAAAGAACATGCTGGAACTACTGACCATCTGTTTTCTTTGTGAGTTATACAATACAGGAAAGGGAAGCGAACAGGTTTTATTTTTACATCCTGATAGTTTTAGGGGTATTTTGAAGATTAACAGATAGTGGAATATTTTTTAGGGCCATTTTATTCACTGGCTTGTACGAGGCTCGGCCGTTTCTGAGGTAGTGATTTTAAAAACGTTTTCATAGAAACAGCTTGGCTAGAGTTGAGCAGGCTGTTCGATAGAGGTGGAAACAAACCTAATATCAAACATGGCTCATCTTGTCATTATTCACCCAGACTAGCAAGTCATTTTCATTTCAAAGTTGAATTCAGTAATGGAAGTAACATTTAAACAAAGAGTAGCAGGAAAATAATGTCCCTATTCTTCACCTGTCTGTGTGACTAATTTTTCCATAGTTTATTCTGGAGTTATTTTTATTTTTTCTCTCCACCTCTCTGTTCTGTTATAAGGACAATCATGATGTGGCCAGTGGCACTTTGCTTCTTGAAAGTCCAATATCTTGACTGCTGACATGCAAAACATTTTGGAACTGTATTAACAGTGCAATAATGAAAAAAAATATATATATTGTTTTTGAGTCAATTTTCCCTTTAAAGGTAGAACAGGGAAGCTTCTCAGACACCTATGTCAGTATTGTCCTTGTGGTATGTAGTATCGGCTATTCCCTACCCGGAACCAGAGGGACGGTTCGGTTAGATGAGGCTGTCAGAGGCATGATGGACCTCCATAATATCTGTGGAAATGAGACCATGAACAGGACATGTATGTGATTTATTAGAGAAAATATAATTCAAGTTGGTGACAAATCTACAGATAAAATCTACACAATGATCTGTGAAAAGCTAGGCATGAAATTGCTGTCTCTGGGATATGAGAAAAAAAAGGATCAGTACCTCTTCCAGTGCTCTTGGGGGCGCCTCTGAGCTACGTAACATCTACAGTATGTATTCTGTAACATTTTGTAAGCATTTCAAAATATACATAGAAACATGAGTGCCAAAGTATAATAAAACTTGCATTTAAAACTACAGGTAAGTCTTTAGAAGAGTGAGGGAGGGGTAATTTCATAATGTTGAGTGAGTCACTTGCAGTCTGTGGGAAAGGCACATGAAACACATATCACGTTCTCATCTCTGAAATGACAGACGCAGAGTTTTGTCCAACAACGTTTTCACACACACATAATGTGCACTGTCCCTGTAAAAATAAAATAAACTCAAACTCAAACATACACACACACATGGTCGATAATATGTTGTATCAGTGTTGTTTCTCCATGTCCCTCTGATGAACTCTTCTGGTGTCTTGAGGCCACTCAGTAACACGTTTGTCCCCTCACTACTCTCTGGACACTTGGTACGACCTGGGAAAAAAAACACACATGAAGACAATTAATGAAATGTCCATTTACAGTATCCAGGGTCAATTCATCTAAGGTCAGATAATCAAATTTAAAAAAACATTGATTATTCTAACATCAATTCATCAAACAATGCAAAACATTTTTTTTACAGAACTGTACATGGCTGACAAACCAATCGATTACAGCCAAACAATGCTTTAAGCCATTTGTCAACAATATGATCTAAGTCAGCAGTCCATTTAGTGATTATGACTGATGTCAAGACTGACTTTAGATACTTCCTCTATGCAGTGATTTATCCATGTTCACAGTACTGTATCTACATGAACTCATTTAGGCACACAGATACTCACTCATGGTATAGATAGAATACAGTAGCATTCAATACCAACACAGAATGATATCCCTAAACATTGCAACCCAGCTGGTCCACTTGGCTTTTTACGTTGTCCCTTTATAGTCAGTCACTTCACTGGAACACCTCCATTACAAATACTGGTGCATGATTGGGCCTGTGTTCCACAATGAGGTCACAGCCACAAAAGCGTTGCCACAGTTGTGTCAGTTGCAGTATGTGAAGCTGAAGGTGACGTGTGTGGTTGGGTGTATGCTGTATGTGTGCGTGAGTGCGTGTCACATTGATATGTGGCTAAAGAGGACTACTCACTTCCCTGTGCCCACATGACACCTAGGCATCCGGCATACTTTACCACCTGTGTGATAGAGAATGAGAGAGAGAGGAAGACAATAAGAGGGATAGAAAGAGCTGTTTTTATGATAACAGTACAGTATTAACAGTGTGAATACGACAAAGAAAAGAGACACGGAGGGTAAATGTTTTCTACTCACAGCTAATGACCATAATACCCAGGATGAAGAGTGCTGCGGCCATAGACAGACCAACAACACGGAGGAAGTAGTAGTCTGAGCACAGACACAGTGACACATAGATGAGTCTATTACCATGTGATTGTAACCCATGTTTGAAAGCATTGTGGTATTGATAAGTGGATTTTAGCTGCTTGGTTAATCATTGTATTTGTTAACTTTGGAAAAAATCTGATTATCTTACCATAATTGAATGGTTCATCCCACTTTGAATCTATGATCAAAGAAAAATACAATATCACTTAGTTTTTTTTAGACAGTACTTGCATTGTGTGTTTTTAGAGCATAATAGGTGTAGCCTATATTCCTGCAACAAAGAAAGAGGTGGGAACAACAACACAATGAGATGACAACAGAGCGGTCTGGTCCAGTTGATGTGTTGTTGAAGCCACATCTCAACCCTTACGTAAGCCTGCGCAGCGCAGAGGGACACACTCAGAGACTTCTTATCTCTTACATCAGCCACAATGAAGCATTAATCTAAGGACAAGTTAGAGACAGCGAGCTGAGGTGCTCTGTTTCTGTTTCACAACTCCTCCAAGGGTTTTGTTTGGGAGATGGGGAATTGTGATACTGTCAAATTTGCTGTGAGATAGCAATAACAAAACTCAGAAAACCCCACCAGATTTAAGGCAAAGGTAGGCTAGGAAATGCCTTTGTTACCCCAGGCAACAGGAGAAACGACGGCGGTATTCTCAGAGGTGGTTGGAGATGGTGTCACTATGGACAGAGAGAGAGAGAGCGAGAGATAAAAAAAATTAACATTTTCTCCGTCAGCATTTTGAGTCCTTATCTCTGTCATATGGACCTGTACATAATTACATCTCATTAAATTCCAGGTGCATTCCTTTTATGTTCCACTCCCTTTTTTTATAGAATTTCTGCATATTTAAATGGCACGACTCTCATAGGAAATCGGGTCAGTCTAATTACACTTTTTAAAGCGTATCAGTGGTGTCCCTGTCAGGTGCTGTAAAATCCACTGTCTGTCTATCTTAACGAGAAAGGGGAATGTAACGTTTGCTAATTACAGAGCTAATTCGATTTTAAATTGCATGCACCCTTGACGTGAAAGACAGAACTGGTTATGGGATTTTCTTGATAGCAAAGCATCCATTCACTATAGCTCTGTTGCAGTGTGTTTCAGGGACTACCAATATGAGTGTTTATTTTTCAGGGAACAGGTAATTCTTAAATGTCAAGGAGGGAATAAGAGGTTTGTTGTTTACCTGTGGTGGTTAAGGACTTGGCCGTGGGTGTTGTTGACTTGTTTGTGTGAGCTGAGGAGAAAAGCAGAGAGGATAACTTGGTCTGTGGCAAGGCCACACAATTTGAACTAGAAATGTAATTTTATATGAAATAAAATTGTGTGACTTGCTTCAGCTCTTTAAAATGATTTGTGTGGTAGTTGAAGAAGTTTGGAAGGTTTTCATTAAGTGAAGCAGTGAAATACAGTCAAAGTTAAATATATTAAAATATCAGGTCTAATTACTTTGATCGACTGCTATATCAATCCTATTACTGGAGTGTGGGGTGTCATGTAAAAATGCCCACAGCGTGACATAGCTCACATTCAATGATTATTGTGAGCACATTTTAACACTTGTGATTGGCTGTGATTGTGACATCACAGCATGAAAAAGCTCACAGCTTGAGAATTCTCACTGGTCAATTGGATATCTGTGTTTTGTAGGTAGATAACGTCAGTGCCTGATTGAAATTGACACTAAAGTAATGACCACTTTTTAAACATATTATTGTTTGTTTTGCGCTTCTGTCTGGGCTGACTAGTTAGCTCGCATCAGGTAACTTTAGCAAATGGGTGGAATGGCGAGAGTTAGCTGTTTATGTGTTGGCATAGCGAGTGCTGCATTGCCTTTTTTCTGGAGCAATTTTGATTGGTAGAAGTTCTGATTTCAGATTTATACAGCAGAGAAATAGGCTAATATTTCATAGCCTCTACGGTTTTGTCTAAGTTGTTGGGAAAGTAGCTGACTTGTGTCAAAAGCTACATTGTTTACAGTGCATAGAAGGTTGGAAGTCCTGGGAATTTTCAACAATGGGAGCTTTAGAATGTTGAAAAAATCTCATTACAGTGGATAAAGTTGTTTTAGGAGGACAAAAAGTCAAATAGTTTAAAAAGTAAACGTTTTATCAAAAGGTTTTATGAAATAAATTTAATCCAGATGGAATGGCATTGTCGTGACCTGACTGGGGTTCTCTATGGTGTTTTAGGTCAGGGCGTGACTAGGGGGTTTTCTAGGTTTTATTTTCTATGTTGGTGTGGCCGGAGCCTTCCTCTGCGCCGGTGCTCATTCCAGGCACGGCGTCCAGTCCCCCTCCATGGCCGGAGCCTTCCTCTGAGCTGGTGCTCAGTCCAGGCATGGTGACCAGTCCTGCTCCATGGCCGGAGCCTTCCTCTGTGCCGGTGCCCAGTCCAGGCACGGTGTCAAGTCCCGCTCCGTGGCCGGAGCCTTCCTCTGCTCCGGTGCCCAGTCCGGGCACGGCGTTCAGCCTGGCTTCATGGCCGGATCCGCAGTCTGAGCAGGTGCTACGTCCCGCACCGGAGCCGCCACCGATGCTAGTTGCCCACCCTAACCCTCCCCCTCTAGGTTCAGGTGTTTTAGGTCGGGGCGTGACTAGGGGGTTTTCTAGGTTTTATTTTCTATGTTGGTGTGAGTATGGTTCCCAATTGGAGGCAGCTGATGATCGTTGCCTCTAAATTGGGGATCATACTGTGGTCCTTTTCCCACCTGCGTTGTGGGATTTTGTTTTGTCTTGTGCTATGTGCACTACGAACTACACGTTAGTTTATTTATTTGTTGTTTGAAGTTTCACCTCAATAAATATGTGGAACTCTACTCACGCTGCGCTTTGGTCCACTCATTTAAACGATGGACGTGACAGGCATTTCTATCTTAAACTGTGTAAGAGCAGTGGTTTTCCAGATAACTACAACAAGTCAGAAATAAGTGATACATCCTTTAAATTGTGGTATTTAAATGTTTTCCTTAAGTAACTACATTCAGACTACTACACTTTTAGTCATAAGGAATTAGGAAAGTTGTAGCCTATTATTTAGCATCTAGTGGAAGAAGTTTGTGTTAGTGTTGATAAATTGAGGCTGGTATAGTAGAAGCAGTGACTGTTTTATAAATAGCTATAGTAGCCTTTAGTGTAGTAAGTGGCCCAGAAGTAGTAGTAGCAGTACATTCTAGTAATAATTCTGAATGTTTTAGGTAGGTAGGCCATGGGTTAGCTATAGTAAGTGGGGTCACTATTGTAGTTTAGTTAATGAGTGTGGGAGGTTGTTATAGTGGGTTGGGGTGAGCTGTATGGCATAATCAGTCTTATGTGCTCCCCCAGTGATTGGTAGATAGTATGTGGAAAGGTATAGTAATAGTCCCTCAGCCCATTAAAAGGTCAATTCAGTCCACCAACCCCAAAAGGAAACAAAAAGACTTTCAGTAAACAGTCAAATTTAGAGGTTTTGATGACCAATATGTCACACCCTCTACATTTGTATCCTACTTGCTGGGAAAATGGTCAACATTTCAGTTGTTTGTAAAAGTTGAGAAGAAAAGTAGTTGATTTGATTACTAAAACAGCTGTGTCGTTTGATTGGTAGAAGATATTTCTGTTCTGATATCAGCTTTAAATAGGATAGAAGTATAAGATTTCATACCTTCTAAGTTTTTTTCTAGCTTGTTGAGAAAGTGGTCAAAGTAGCCGATTTGTGTCAAAATCACATTGTTCACAGTGAATAGAACGTTAGAAGTCACAGTTTCAGAATGTGAGTTTTTAAAGAGTCACTGCCTTTAAAAATCCCCTTGAAAATGGCCTGTGTGGTGTCAATATGAGTCAGACACAGTTAAAGGGTGTAAATAGGATAATTTTGTCCGTCTCGTCTACAACGGAGTTTGGAACATCTGTGCGTCACAATGGGTAAATGAAAGTTGTGTTTTGAGTTGATTTCCTTTTGCCCACCAACTCGCTGAGCAGCTGCGGTGAATGCTCTCTATTCAATGTATTAGACAGTGAGACACATCTGCCCAGCAGCTCTGACTTTGTTTACTTAAGACATGTCGCACATTTTTTTACTTGGGAAATACTCCACCAAACACCTTAATTAGATGTAAAACTGAGCAACTAAAACATCCTCTGCAAAGACTTAAAAATTATTTCATATTTCTTGAGTTATCTTAGATTTATTCTGGGGATTTTGAAGAAGGGAAACAGGCTTCTGCATCTATAGTGTCTCATGGGGGACAAAAATCATTAACCAAATGCAGAATCAGTCAGGAAACACACCGCTAAGACTGAAATATGTTTTTTTCTAATGAGAAAAACACGTGCCAATCGACGTGTTCAGTGGCTCTTTAACAATGGGAGCTTTAGAATGTAGAAGAAAGTGGGTAAGGTTTATTAGAAGCTTAATAGGTTAAAAAGTATAAATGGTTTCAATCACACTGGTCCTGACCGGCCTGCATGTTTTAAAGGTTGAATTTCTATCTTAAACGGTGTTAAAAGTAGTGTTCCAAATAATAAGTACAATTTCTTCTGTCGCAAGTTCCATTAATGAAATAGTCCGAAATAAGTTATACCTTATTTAAAGTGTGACTTCTTTCGCAAGTCACAGTAATTCCTCAAATTGATTACAGCTACTGAACCAAAGCCAGTTAGGAGGGGGACAAAGTAATTACAAACATTGGTGCTCTAGCTGCCATGGTTTACGGACATTGATTTCCATTCATCCTGCTGGTGAAAAAGATTTAAAAGCAGGTCCTATTAAGAGTGAAGTTCTTGAGATTAACGTTGAGTTGTGGCAGGTGGAAAGATACAGAGAAATATGAAGTAGCCCCATGTGACATCATCTAGAAATGAGAAAGAGGACTGTACCAGTTCTGTCTGGAGAGGGAGTCACTTCCACCGGTCGATTGGGGTGTGTGGTGGTAGGGCTCTGAGCAAGGGACCCTGTTGACAGAAAACAAATGACATTTCAAGCATTGCACAAACAAAGCAGTTGGGTGAAACCTAAACAACACATTACAAGACAGTCGGAAGCACAAAACATGGCTTCCAAATAACTACAACAAGTTAGAAAGAAGTGGTACATCCTCTAAATTGAGGCATTTAAATGTTAAATGCGTAGTAGTGAAACACAGTCAAAAGTGCATATTTCATCATAAATAACTACATTCAGACTACTACACTTTTAGTCATAAGGAATTAGAAGTTGTAGGCTGTTATTTTGCATCTAGTGGAAGAAGTTTAGAAGTTTGTTAGTGTTGATAAATTGAGACTGGTACAGTAGAGGCAGTGACTGTTTTATAAATAGCTATAGTAACCTTTAGTGGGAGACTAGGTAGTAGTGAGTAACCCAGAAGTAGTATTAGCAGTACATTGTAGTAGTAATTCGGAATGTTTTAGGTATGTAGGCCATGGGTTAGCTATAGTAAGTGGGGTCACTATTGTAGTTCGGTTAGTGAGTGTGGGAGTTGTTATAGTGGGTTAGTTTAGTGGGTTGGGGTGAGCTGTGTGGCATAATCAGTCTTATGTGCTCCCCCAGTGCTATAATCTGATTGGTAGAAGATAGTATGTGGAATAGAATAGTCCCTCAGCCCGTTAACAAGTCCCTTTAGCCGCCCAACCCCCAAAAGGAAACAAAAAGACTTACAGTAAACATAAAGAGGTTTTGATGACAAGGCAGAAGGTTTTGGTCCCTCTGGTCCCAGGTCCAGCTCTGCCTCACATCTGTACTCTACTTCACCCTCATATCTCTTGTGGGTGATGGTGATAGTGGAGGACATATTCACTAGTTCCTTTGTGGAGTCATTAAACGTTTGAGTCTCTATAGTTTCATTCCCTTTGTACCACCTCACAACCAGGTTCTGTAGAGGAGCGATGTTCTGGATGTCGCACTGCAGCTGGTACTCCTTCCCCTCCATCATTGGACCAGAGTGGCTCAGAGGAGAGATAGACACGCTGTCTGGAGTCTCTAGAGACAAAATAGTTACACATAGTGAAATATAATTGCTTTTACTGACAAAACTCCCAAATATAAGAAAAAGAAAAACAACTTACTGTAGAGAATGACAGGGAGAATCTCAGTACACTGACTTCCATTTTGTGACTTGATGTAGCATTTAGGTTCTATTGTCCAGTCCATGAGTCTTTTCACAGTCCAGGTGACAAAGTTGACATTTCCATGCAAACCTGTATCTCCGTACGTGGCCTCCCACCCCATCCCCTCGGGGTCTGTGGATGTGGTGCAGTTGACTGAGACTGATTCTCCATATCTCACTACTACTCTGGGAGGGTTGAGCTCAACAGGACAGGAGGCATGTGTAGGTGCACCTACAGTTCAGAGCATGACAGGGACCATAATCATATCATTTACTTTCTCAAGCAAACTTAGCTTAAACAAAAAACATATCCCAAGTATAGGCCTAGAAAATAGGTTGCATTAATAATGGCCTTTTTCAGAAGGCAGTTTCTAATCAGTAACCTTAAAGCTGCAAAATGCAACCTTTTGGGCGAACTGACCAAATTAACATGGATATGTGAGTTATAAATGGAAAGAAAAAGTATGTGAACCCTTTGGAATTACCGGGATTTCTGCATAAATTGGTCATAACATTTGATCTGATCTTCATCTAAGTCACAACAACAGACAAACATAGTGTGCTCAAACTAATAACACACAAATTATTGTATTTTTCTTGTCTATATTGAATATATAATTTAAACATTCACAGTGTAGGTTGGAAAAAGTATGCGAACCACTCAGCTAATGACTTCTCCAAAAGCTAATTGGAGTCAGGAGACAGCTAAAATGGAGTCCAATCAATGAGACGAGATTGGAGATGTTTGTTAGAGTTGCCCTGCCCTATAAAAAAATCAAAAAATGTTGGTTTGCTATTCAGTAGAAGCATTGCCTGATGTGAACCATGCCTCGAACAAAAGAGATCTCAGAAGACCTAAGATTAAGAATTGTTGACTTGCATAAAGCTGGAAAGGGTTACAAAATTATCTCTAAAAGCCTTGATGTTCATCAGTCCACGGTAATACAAATTGTCTATAAATGGAGACAGTTCAACTGTTGCTACTCTCCTTAGAAGTGTTCGTCCTGCAAAGATGACTGCAAGAGCACAGTGCAGAATGGTCAATGAGGCTAAGAAGAATCCTAGAGTGTCAGCTAAAGACTTACAGAAATCTCTGGAACATGCTAACATCTCTGTTGACAAGACTATGATACGTAAAACACTAAACAATAATGGTGTTCATGGGAGGACACCTCAGAAGATGTCACTGCTGTCCAAGAAAAACATTGCTGCACGTCTGAAGTTCGCAAAAGAGCACCTGGATGTTCAACAGCGCTACTGGCAAAATATTCTGTGGACAGATTCATCTAAAATGGAGTTGTTTGGAAGGAACACACAGCACTCTGCCTGGAGAATAAAAGGCACAGCACACCAACATCAAAACCTCATCCCAACTGTAAAACTTGGTGGAGGGAGTATCATGGCTTAGGGCTGCTTGCTGCCTCAGGGCATGGACAGCTTGCCATCATGGACGGAAAAATGAATTACCAAGTTTATCAAGACATTTAGCAGGAGAATGTAAGGCTATCTGTCTGCCAATTGAAGCTCAAAATAAGTTGGGTGATGCAACAGGACAACAACCAAAAACACAGAAGTAAATCACAACAGAATGGCTTCGACAGAAGAAAATACGACTTCTGGAATGGCCCAGTCAGTCCTGACCTCAACCCTACTGTGATGCTGTGGCATGACCTCAAGAGAGTGGTTCACACCAGACACCCCAAGAATATTGCTTAACTGAAAGTTTTGTAATGAGGAATGGTCCAAAATTCCTCCTGGCCGTTGTGCTGGTCTGATCCACAACTACAGAACACATTCGGTTGAGGTTATTGCTGCCAAAGGAGGGACAACCAGTTATTAAATCCAAGGGTTCACATACTTTTCCCATCCTCCACTGTGAATGTTTACACAGTGTGTTCAACAAAGACATAAAAACATACAATTTTTTGTGTGTTATTAGTTTAAGCAGACTGTTTGTCTATTGTTGTGACTTAGATGAAGATCAGATCAAATGTTATGACCAATCTCTGCATAAATCCAGGTAATTCCAAAGGGTTCACATACTTTTTCTTTCCACTGTTGATATGTCATTCTTCATTGAAAGCAGGTCTACGAAGTGATAGATCAGTTCCGTGTGAACTATTTCTATGGTTCCGGTTATCAAGTTCAGTTTTTGCTTTCAGTTTTGTACACCAGCTTCAAACAGCTGACAATACAACATTTGTGGCTGTGGAACATATATTTCACATCGGTTTAGATGGTAAAATAATTCTCTACACTATACAGTGCATTCAGGACATATTCATTCCTTTGACTTTTTCCACATTTTGTTACGTTACAGCCTTATTCTAAAGTGGATTTAACTGTTTTCCCCCCTCGTCAATCCACACACAATACCCCATAATGACAAAGTAAAAACAGTTTTTCTAAATGTTTGCAAATTTATGAAAATATACAACTGAAATATCACATTTACATAAGTATTCAGACCCTTTTCTCAGTACTTTGTAGACGCACTTTGGCCGCGATTACAGCATAGAGTCTTTTTGGGTATGACACTACAAGCTTGGCACACATGTATTTGGGGAGTTTCTCCCATTCTTCTCTACAGATCCTCTCAAGCTCTGTCAGGTTGGATGGGGAGCGTTGCTGCACAGCTATTTTCAGGTCTCTCCCGATATGTTCAATCGGGTTCAAGACCAGGTTCTGGCTGGGCCACTGAAAGGCATTCACAGACTTGTCCCGAAGCCACTCCTGTGTTATCTTGGCTTTGTGGTTAGGGTCGTTGTCCTGTTGGAAGGACCTTCGCCACAGTCTGAGGTCCTGAGCATTCTTGAGCAAGTTTTCATCAAGGATCTCTCTGTACTTTGCTCCGTTCATCTTTGTTTCGATCCTTACTAGTCTACCAGTCCCAGCTAATGAAAAACATCCCCACAGCATGATACTGCCACCACCATGCTTCACCGTAGGGATGGTGCCAGGTTTCCTCCAGACGTGATGCTTGGCATTCAGTCCAAAGAGTTCAATCTTGTTTTCATCAGACCAGAGGATCTTATTTCTCATGGTCTGAGAGCCTTTCCGTGCCATTTGGCATACTCCAAGCAGGCTGTCATGTGCTTTTTACTGAGGATTGGCTTCCGTCTGGCCACTCTACCATAAAGGCCTGATTGGTGTAGTGCTGCAGAGATGGTTGTCCTTTTGGAATGTTCTCCCAACTCCACAGAGGAACTCTAGAGCTCTGTCAGAGTGACCATCGGGTTCTTGGCCCCATTATGTCCAATCAATTGAATTTACCACAGATGGACTCCAATCAAGTTGTAGAAACATCTCATGGATGATCAATGGAAACAGGATGCACCTGAGCTCAATTTCGAGTCTCATAGCAAAGGGTCTGAATACTTATAAGGTATTTCTGTTTTTTATCTTTCATAAATTTGCTAACATTTCTATGAACCTGTTTTTGCTTTGTCATTATGTGGTATTGTGTGTAGGTTGCTGAGTATTTTTTGTTTTAAAATAAGGCTGTAATGTAACAAAATGTGGAAAAAGTCCAGATGTGTGAATAATTTCCGAAGGCACTGTACGCGTCAACTATTAGAATATAAACACATACAGTAGCCTACTTTTTTTTTTTTTTTTTTACAATTAACTGAATTACTTACCAGAGGAGAAGGACGGGAAAACCAAGACTAAGAGATATTTGTGTAAACTGTTCAGAATTGTCTTCTGTGGGTGTTCTGTGGGTGTCACTGAGTAGGCTGATACCCCATTTCATGAGTGCACTATCCCTAGGCTAGACTGTACAGTGCAATATGAATGTTCAATACACACAATTAGCTGACTGGATAGGTGACTTGTCAAATAAACAAATGTTTGTATTTTGTAAAATTTACAACAACATTCCAACCTTTATTTTGCCTTATTTAGTCCAAATATGGCATGAATCCAGTATTTGTATCTGTTTGCATCAGTTTCAATGCAACTTTTATTTTGAAGGTGAACTGACGATTCTACTATTGTGGTCAATTGTTTTTGTGGCTCAGTTCACATAGGTGCTTCAGTACGTGGGGTCGCTATTGTAGTTTGGTTAGTGTCAGTGGGGTTTCTTATAATGGGTTAGTTTACTGAGTTTGGGTGAGCTGTGTGGCATAATCAGTCTTATTTGCTCCCGCAGTGCTATGATTTGATTGGTAAAATATATTTGTTCTGATTTCAGATTTGAAAAACAGAGAACTAGAAGATTTCATACGCTCTACGTTTTTGTCCAAGTTGTTGGAAAAGCGGGCAAAAATGCAGTTTTTCTGAAAAGTTGGGAGAAAGTTGGCAATGTTGTTACTAAAACAGCTATATCGTTTGACTTGTAGAATATATTCTATTCTGATTCAACATTTGAATAGCAGAGAAGTAGACTAAGATTTCATACGCTCTACGTTTTTGTTTAACTTGGGAAAGTGGTCAAAATGGCAGTTCTTCAAAAGGTTGAGAGGAAAAGTACTTGATGCTCTTACCAAAACATCTAAATTGTTTGATTGGTAGAATATATTTCTGTTCTGATATCAGATTTGAATTGAAGAAAAGTAGACTAATATGTCATACCATCTTTGTTTGTGTCTTATTTGCTGGGAAAGTGGTCAAAATAGCAGTACTTTCAAAAGGTTGAGAGGAAAAGTGCTTGATGCTCTTACTAAAACAGCTATATTATTTGATTGTTAGAAGATATTTCTGTTCTGATATCAGATTTGAATTGCAGAAAAGTAGATGGATATCAAATCAAATCAATTCAAATTTTATTGGTCACATACACATGGTTAGCAGATGTTAATGCTAGTGTAGCGAAACACTTGTGCTTCTAGTTCCGACCATGCAGTAACATCTAACAGGTAATCTAACAATTTCACAACAAGGAATGATTAAGAATATGTACATATAGATATATATGAATGAGCATTTGCCGAACGGCATAGGCTAGATTCAGTAGATGGTATAGAGTACAGTATATACACATGAGATGAGTAATGTAGGGTATGTAAACATTACATAAAGATGCAGTAGATGGTATAGAGTACAGTATATACATATGAGATGAATAATGTAGGGTATGTACACATTATATAAAGTGGCATTGTATAAAGTGACTAGTGATACATTTATTACATGGCATATTTTATTTTTAAAGTGGCTAGAGATTTGAGTCAGTATGTTGGCAGCAGCCACTCAATGTCAGTGATGGCTGTACTGACCTCGCCTTCTGGATGATAGCGGGGTGAACAGGCAGTGGCTCGGGTGGTTGTTGTCCTTGATGATCTTTATGGCCTTCCTGTAACATCGGGTGGTGTAGGTGTCCTGGAGGGCAGGTAGTTTGCCCCCGGTGATGCGTTGTGCAGACCTCACTACCCTCTGGAGAGCCTTACGGTTGTGGGCGGAGCAGTTGCCATAAAAGTAAAAGTTTGAGTGTTGAAGAGGCGCTGTTGCGACTTCTTCACCACGCTGTCTGTGTGGGTGGACAATTTCAGTTTGTCCGTGATGTGTACGCCGAGGAACTTAAAACTTTCCACCTTCTCCACTACTGTCCCGTCGATGTGGATAGGGGGTGCTGCCTCTGCTGTTTCCTGAAGTCCACAATCATCTCCTTTGTTTTGTTGATGTTGAGTGTGAGGTTATTTTCATGACACCACACTCCAAGTGCCCTCACCTCCTCCCTGTAGGCCGTCTCATTGTTGTTGGTAATCAAGCCTACCACTGTAGTGTCGTCTGCAAATTTGATGATTGAGTTGGAGGCGTGCATGGCCACGCAATCATTGTTGAACAGGGAGTACAGGAGAGGGCTGAGAACGCACCCTTTTGGGGCCCCGGTGTTGAGGATCAGCGGGGTGGAGATGTTGTTTCCTACTCTCACCACCTGGGGGCGTCCCATCAGAAAGTCCAGGATCCAGTTGCATAGGGCGGGGTCGAGACCCAGGGCATCAAGCTTAATGATGAGCTTGGAGGGTACTATGGTGTTAAATGCTGAGCTGTAGTCGATGAACAGCATTTTTACGTAGGTATTCCTCTTGTCCAGATGGGTTAGGGCAGTGTGCAGTGTGATTGCGTCGTCTGTGGACCTATTGGGGCGGTAAGCAAATTGGAGTGGGCCTAGGGTGTCAGGTAGGGTGACAGTCGTTTAGCTCAGTTACCTTAGCTTTCTTGGGAACAGGAACAATGGGGGCCTTCTTGAAGCATGTGGGAACAGCAGACTGGGATAGGGATTGATTGAATATGTCCATAAACACACCAGCCAGCTGGTCTGCGCATGCTCTGAGGACACAGCTAGGGATGCCGTCTGGGCCTGCAGCCTTGCGATGGTTAACACATTTAAATGTTTTACTCACGTTGGCTGCGGTGAAGGAGAGAATGCAGATTTTGGTAGCGGGCCATGTTGGTGGCACTGTATTGTCCTCAAAGCGAGCAAAGAATTTGTTTAGTTTGTCAGGGAGCAAGACATCGGGGTCCGCGATGGGGCTGGTTTTCATTTTGTAGTCCGTGATTGACTGTAGTCCCTGCCACATACCTCTCGTGTCTGAGCCGTTAAATTGCGACTCTACTTTGTCTCTATGCTGACGCTTAGCTTGTTTGATTTCCTTGCGGAGGGAAAAGCTACACTGTTGATATTTGGTCATGTTTCCGGTCGCCTTGCCCTGATTAAAAGCAGTGGTTCGCGGTTTCAGTTTTGCGCGAATGCTGCCATCAATCCACGGTTTCTGGTTGGGGAAGGTTTTAATACTCTCCGTGGGTACAACATCCGATGCGATTGCTAATAAACTCGCTCACCGAATCAACGTATACATCAATGTTGTTGTTCAAAGCTATCCGGAACATATCCCAGTCCACGTGATAGAAGCAATCTTAAAGCGTGGAATCAGATTGGTCAGACCAGCGTTGGACAGACCTGAGTATGAGCGTTGTTATGATCACACCACAACTCGTTAATCATAAGGCATACACCCCCGCCCTTCTTCTTACCAGAGAGATGTTTGTTTCTGTTGGCGAGATGCGTGAAGAAACCAGGTGGCTGTACCGACTCTGATAACTCATGTTTCCGTGAAACAGAGAATGTTACAATCTCTGATGTCTCTCTGGAAGGCAACTCTTGCTCGGATTTCGTCTACCTTGTTGTCAAGAGACTGGACATTGGCAAGTAGTATACTTGGGAGTGGTGGTTGATGTGCCTGTCTACTGAGCCTGGCCAGAAGACCTCACCGTCTGCCCCTTCTGCGGCGCAGTTGTTTTGGGTCGCCTGCTGGGATCCGATCCATTGTCCTGGGTGGTGGACCAAACAGAGGATCCGCTTCGGGAAAGTCGTATTCCTGGTCATAATGTTGGTAAGTTGACGCTGCTCTAATATCCAATTGTTCCTCCTGGCTGTATGTAATAAGACTTAAGATTTCCCGGGGTAACAGTGTAAGAAATAATACATAAAAAAACAAAATACTGCATAGTTTCCTAAGAATGCGGAGCGAGGCGGCCATCTCTGTTGACGCCGGAAGTCAATACAGTGGGGAGAACAAGTATTTGATACACTGCTGATTTTGTAGGTTTTCCTACTTACAAAGCATGTAGAGGTCTGGATTTTTATCATATGTACACTTCAACTGTGAGAGACGGAATCTAAAACAAAAATCCAGAAAATCACATTGTATGATTTTTAAGTAATTAATTTGCATTTTATTGCATGACATAAGTATTTGATACATCAGAAAAGCAGAACTTAATATTTGGTACAGAAACCTTTGTTTGCAATTACAGAGATCATACGTTTCCTGTAGTTCTTGACCAGGTTTGCACACACTGCAGCAGGGATTTTGGCCCACTCCTCCATACAGACCTTCTCCAGATCCTTCAGGTTTCGGGCAATACGGACTTTCAGCTCCCTCCAAAGATTTTCTATTGGGTTCAGGTCTGGAGACTGGCTAGGCCACTCCAGGACCTTGAGATGCTTCTTACGGAGCCACTCCTTAGTTGCCCTGGCTGTGTGTTTCAGGTCATTGTCATGCTGGAAGACCCAGCCACGACCCATCTTCAATTATCTTACTGAGGGAAGGAGGTTGTTGGCCAAGATCTCGCGATACATGGCCCCATCCATCCTCCCCTCAATACGGTGCAGTCGTCATGTCCCCTTTGCAGAAAAGCATCCCCAAAGAATGATGTTTCCACCTCCATGCTTCACGGTTGGGATGGTATTCTTGGGGTTGTACTCATACTTCTTCTTCCTCCAAACATGTCGAGCGGAGTTTAGACCAAAATGTTCTATTTTTGTCTCATCAGATCACATGACCTTCTCCCATTCCTCCTCTGGATCATCCAGATGGTCATTGGCAAACTTCCGACGGGCCTGGACATGCGCTGGCTTGAGCAGGGGGACCTTGCGTGCGCTGCAGTATTTTAATCCATGACGGCGTAGTGTGTTACTAATGGTTTTCTTTGAGACTGTGGTGCCAGCTCTCTTCAGGTCATTGACCAGGTAGTTCTGGGCTGATCCCTCACCTTCCTCAGATCATTGATGCCCCACGAGGTGAGATCTTGCATGTAGCCCCAGACCGAAGGTGATTGACCGTCATCTTGAACTTCTTCCATTTTCTAATAATTGCACCAACAGTTGTTGCCTTCTCACCAAGCTGCTTGCCTATTGTCCTGTAGCCCATCCCAGCCTTGTGCAGCTCTACAATTTGATCCCTGATGTCCTTACACAGCTCTCTGCTCTTGGCCATTGTGGAGATGTTGGAGTTTGTTTGATTGAGTGTGTAGAGGTGTCTTTTATACAGGTAACGAGTTCAAACCTGTGCAGTTAATTCGGGTAATGAGTGGAGAACAGGAGGGCTTCTTAAAGAAAAACTAACAGGTCTGTGAAAGCCAGAATTCTTACTGGTTGGTAGGTGATCTAATACTTATGTCATGCAATAAAATGCAAATTAATTACTTAAAAATCATACAATGTGATTTTCTGGATTTTTGTTTTAGATTCCGTTTATCACAGTTGAAGTGTACCTATGATAAAAAAAATCCAGACCTCTACAAGCTTTGTAAGTAGGAAAACCTACAAAATTGGCAGTGTATCAAATACTTGTTCTCCCCACTGTATGTCATACCATCTATGTTTGTGTCATATTTGCTGGGAAAGTGGTCAAAATGTCAGTTGATTGTAAGAGTTGAGAGGAAAAGTAAGTTGATTTGATAACTAAAACAGCTATATAGTTTGATTGGTAGAAGATATTTTAAGATTTCATACCCTCTACGTTTTTGTCCAGCTTGTTGGGAAAGTGGTCAAAGTAGCTGATTTGTTTACAATGAATAGAATGTTGAAAGTCAGCTTCAGAAGGGGAGATTTTAAAGTCACTGCCTTTAAAAATCCCTTTGAAAATGGCCTTTGTGGTATCGATATGAGTCAGAAAGAGTTATTATAGTGTCAAATTGACTACAAAGTGTAAATAGGATCATTTTGGTCATAAAGTTAATCTCGTCTATGACAGAGTTTGAAACCTCCGTGCATCACAACGGGTAAATGTAAGGTGGGTTTTGAGTTGATGATTTTTTCCACTAACATAGGCTGAGCAGCTGCGGTGATTGCTCTCTATTCAATGTATTAGACAGTGAGACACATCTGCCCAGCAGCTCTGACTTTGTTTACTTAAGACATGTCGCACATTTTTTTACTTGGGAAATACTCCACCAAACACCCTAGTTAGATGTAAAACTGCGCAACTAAAACATCATCGGCAAAAAAGTAGTTATCTTAAATTCAATCAATAGGCTTCCGCGTCAGTAGTGTCTCATGGGGGGGAAAAATCATTAACCAAACACGGAATCAGTGAGGAACACACTGCCAAGACTGAAATATCGTTTTTCAAATGAGCAACACAGATACACGTGCCAATCGACGTGTTCAGTGGCTCTTTAACAATGGGAGCTTTAGAATGTAGAAGAAATCCCATTAAAGTGGGTGAGGTTTATTAGAAGCTTAATAGGTTAAAAAGTATAAATGGTTTCAATCACACTGGTCCTGACCGGCCTGCATGTTTTAAAGGTTGAATTTCTATCTTAAACGGTGTTAAAAGTAGTGTTCCAAATAATAAGTACAATTTCTTCTGTCGCAAGTTCCATTAATGAAATAGTCCGAAATAAGTTATACCTTATTTAAAGTGTGACTTCTTTCGCAAGTCACAGTAATTCCTCAAATTGATTACAGCTACTGAACCAAAGCCAGTTAGGAGGGGGACAAAGTAATTACAAACATTGGTGCTCTAGCTGCCATGGTTTACGGACATTGATTTCCATTCATCCTGCTGGTGAAAAAGATTTAAAAGAAGGTCCTATTAAGAGTGAAGTTCTTGAGTTAAGCTACAGAGAAATATGAAGTAGCCCCATGTGACATCATCTAGAAAAGACAAAGGGGACTGTACCAGTTCTGGCTGGAGAGGGAGCTGCAGTAACATTCGCCACCAGAGTCATTTTGGGGTGTGTGGTGGTAGGGCTCTGAGCAAGGGACCCTGTTGACAGAAAACAAATGACTTTTCAAGCATTACACAAACAAAGCAGTTGGGTGAAACCTAAACACCACATTACAAGACAGTTGGAAGCACAAAACATGGCTACTGCTGAAATTATTCTCCACAACAATTGAGTAACGTATTCCTAGTAGCAGCCAGGGCTGAGAATGTGTTTACACACAGCCAGTGGGAGGGACAAAGGGAGGGAGTTACTCAGCTAGCAACAAACGTTCCCACAACTTTAGAGAACATTCCCTTAAGAGTGACATAAGACCATTAAGTAATGTTTTCATAGGACTGTTCTAGTAATGTGGAAGGAATGTTTCCAAGAGACCATTCCCTTAATATCAAATAGAACTTACCCAGAACGGGGTTACCATGTTCTCAGAATTTAAAATATCAACGTTCTAGACACGTTTCATGGTAACGTTGCAAGAACATTCATGTGTCCAATTTTCTATGTTATGAGAATTTTCCATCAACGTCCCACCAAACATACACAGAACATGGTTGCATGTTCTCAGAACATAATATATTAATGTTCTAGACACGTTTCAATTGAACGTTGCTGGAACATTTCTCTGTATCTGTATCTGGTCCCTAAGAAGTGTCCCCCCCCCCCCCCCCCCCCCCCAAAAAAAGTGTAATTACACATCACGCCTTGTTACTGTTGCCGAGCCAATCAAGGCCCTGAATGGTGAACCACTGATAGCTCTTTGTCTGCTGTGAACGTTAGGGATACTCGCATACCCAGTGCTTAGTGTTTTTAACGTACACGTTTTGCACACTTTAAAATAGATGATTACATTGTGAATGTCCATTTACACAATAATTATTCAACATGTCTTCACCTGGGATTTGAATTTTGAATGTCTTAGTTCACTGTATTGTGATCTCAGTGATTTGATTGACTTATTTCAGTATTTTAAGACAGTATTTTAATGTTGTTGGGGCATGTTAAGCTGTTTTAATGATACTCCTGAATTACTATGATCAATGAAATAGTTTTTTTCTTGAGTGTACTTTTAACATAGCTTAGATTTACTACAAAGTGCACTCTACCTATTGCTTACACCTATCGAGTTGTTTCATCTACATAAGTGCCAAAGGAGGAGGGGTTAGTGTTTCTTCTGGACAGGGCCTAACTATACTGGACTAATAAGCACATTCCCTAGAGCAGAGACGGGTAACGTGTAGGCCCGCGGATCAATTTAAAAGTAAATGATAGGAACTCAGTTGGGGTCTCAACTTACTATTGAGAGTTAAAATAGTAGAATACACAAGGTGCAATTTTGAAATGTTGTTGTGCATCAGCAGTTTTTCTCTCGTTATGTCAGTCACTGACAGTCACTCAATTAGCCTATGTCAGCATATTTTTTTTTTTATTGGTAAGTCTACCGGCCAGCTATCTAAACTTGTAGTAATCATTGTTGAATTACTGACTGTAAGTATGTGGACACCTGCTTGTCGAATATCGATTAGGCCTGGCTCGGCGTTCAAATTCATCCCTAAGGTGTTCGATGGAGTTGAGGTCAGGGCTTTGTGCGGGCCAGTCAGGTTCTCCCACACCGCCTTCCCCAAACTCTTGCCACAAAGTTGCAAGAAAATAATCTAGAATCTAGAATGTCAATGCATGCTGTAGCATTAGGATTTCCCTTCAGTGGAACTAAGGGGCCTAGCCCGAACCATGAAAGATAGACCATTATTTCTCATCCACCAAACTTTACAGTTGGCACTATAAATTGGACCAGGTTGTGTTTTCCTGGCATCCCCCAAACCCAGATCCGTCTGTCGGACAGTCAGATGATAAAGCGTAATTCATCACCCAAACGAAAGTGTTTCCACTTATCCAGATGGCGGCGAGCTTTACACCACTCCAGCGGACTGCTTGGTGCTGTGCATGGTGATCTTAGGCTTGTGTGCGGCTGCTTAAAGGAACATTAAGGGTAACATTACGTTCTCTCTCCCTAGAATTGTTAGCTGGGTCGATAGAGTGCTGTGAATGTATTCAAAGTCTGTGATAATACTAGTCTTGTGAGTGGGCAATGCAGCATGGTTATGAAGGGGCTGCTCTGACCAACACAAAGGTAGATTGTACTGGCCCTGAGAGACGTGAGAAGCAGGCCTTTGTACACACTCTACTCCCCATCAATACCTTCCAATTAACCACTCCATGATGAATCGCTACAAGCCCGCTATGGGCCCACTGGGTTCCCACAAGCAAATGTGATTAGAACTGAATCAATTTCCTAACAGGAAAATCAGTTCTGTTGCTGAATCCCTATGAGGTCATTTTAGATATTTACAGTGTGGTTCAGAGGAGGAGAGATGTCACTGAAAAAACAGATACATTCGTTGGAATGACTCAGGACTGTTTGGACCCTAGGGGTCTGTGGAGGTACAGCAGGTGAGCCGCAAAAATATATGTAAAAAATGTATATATTTTTATGAATGTCTCTAGCAACAACAGACTAAACAAATGTTGTGCTACATACCTACAGTAGAAAAGAGGGGAATATCTTATTTTTAAATGATGTCTGTTTTTCTCAACTCCTAATATTGAGCTAATTACACTCATTGGAGTATCTGACATAGGCTTTGAAAAAGCTCCCGAGACCACCAGTCGTGGCAAATGATGTTAGCTGCTGGCAAGCTATTTTGACTTGGTCATACATTTTTTACAACACATTGCTAACCTTTAACCAGCTTAGCGGCTGCTATTAACCAACATGTATGTGGAGTTCAGATGTGGACTGGCACATCTATTGTATAATTATCAAATAAAGTCCCAATCAAATCAAATCTAATTGTATTAGTCACATGCGCCGAATACAACAATGAAAGGCTTACATTCAAGCCCCTAACCAACAATACAGTTTAACAAAATCTTAATAAGAATAAGAAATAAAAGTAACAAGTAATTAAAGAGCATCAGTAAAATAACAATAGCGAGACTATATACAGGGGGTATCGGTACAGAGTCAATTTGCGCGGTTAGTCGAGGTAATCACAATTATCTTCATACATTCATTTTAGGAGAATGAATACATAGAGAGGGTGAAGTTAGTAATCATTTTACGAGCAGAATGACACAGTTTGGAGGAGAAGCTTCATTTCCAAAAGTTCAACGTGGTCAAAATCATTTGTTTTTGAGACAGGGGTGTCACCAAAGCTGTGTTGTATTCATTAGGTATGTCATAGCTCATTTTTAAATTTTTCAGCAAAAATGACAACTGTGGCTATTTGCATTACATAGTTACCCAAATTTCTATAATCATTGCAGCCCTAGTTTGGAGTTACCTTTCTAACTAATAGGCTATGTTCGAGTTTACACTTTTTCCAGTTATAATGTGTGGAGGTCAAAATAATGAAAACCTATCTACCAAATCTATTCATTTTGAAAT
This sequence comes from Oncorhynchus mykiss, assembly GCF_013265735.2. Classification (NCBI taxonomy): domain Eukaryota; kingdom Metazoa; phylum Chordata; class Actinopteri; order Salmoniformes; family Salmonidae; genus Oncorhynchus; species Oncorhynchus mykiss. The sequence goes on along the minus strand of NC_048567.1, from coordinate 15,001,051 downwards.
GTTGGTTACTTGTCCTTGTCATTAACATGTTCTGCTAACACATGTGGGGTCACCGGTTTGCCTGGACGGAGGTCCCTGGGCAAGGAAAGGTTGAAGACCCTGTTTTAGTTTGAGGTGAGAAGGGGAGAGAGTGTGTATACAGTATGTTTACATGAGAACAGTGTGTTTGACCGTGGGTGCATGCATATGTGTGAGAAATAAAAAAAATCGTTATTTTTCATGGCTTACCTGGTAGTGTGAGAAACAGAGATACTGCCATCCAGCTCAGCTGAATCTGAAAGATGTGAGAGAGATGTGAGTGAGAGATTGATTGTGGTACAGAGTCTCAGCAGGGTCTGTAATTAATACAGCATTAAGCTGACTACTACTTCAGCTGGAAATCTGCAAGATAAGCAAAGGCCCTTAAGCAGCACAGGTGACACTGCAATGAATACAGATCACTTAGAGGCAGCCACACAGGCACATCTGCTATACCCACAATAGATTACAACAGACACATGACAACTACACATCTATCAACCTTCATTAACACCCTGCTTGTTTGTGTGCTCCCGCTGCACGTAAACACACTCACACTGCCCATTATAGGGCTGAGTAACAGGTTTCAGAACCAGCTCCTATCGTTACAGTAGCTGTAATGGTTTTCTACTGGTACTCTACACAACGAGACAGACACTAAGCGCTACTGTGTGGAACAAGGGAAGCGTTCATGTAGGCCCGTGACTAATATCAGTATAAAGAGGAAGTAGCCGTGTTACTGGTTTTATGTCAGGTACTGAGGCTACATGTCTTTTGAAACACAGGAAATTGTACACATAGCGGTTGTTTCTACCACTTCCCTCCCCCACACCTAAGTGCAGTCAAGAACATTTTTCACGCAATGAAGATGGCTGACAATCTCAAACGAAATGTATAATACGATATACAAACTAGATGAGAGCACTCTCATTTTCTAATCCATGGAATTATACTTATGCCCTGTTTACATTTTTCCAACTGAATGCCATGATCTCTGTATACTTACACATATCATCACCTAGCACACATCACATGGCCCTGATTTAGCTGAATTGGAAGGTTGAGGTCATGTGTTGAGATGAGATAGAGTCCATGGCTATAACGGGAATCCTCCCACATGCTCCTTAGTACATTGTGTTGCTACCGCTGCTCCCTCAGCCATCACACTGTAAATCATATCTCGGGACTCCTTAGTGTCGCCAATTAAAAATCTAGTTGCGGAATGAGGATCTGTCATAACAACAACACTTACAGCAATCAGGTGCTACTCAGAGCTTTCTCTGAGACACACAACTACTGTACAGGGTCATAATAGCTTTTTCTAATCACTCGTCGTCTGCACCATATGGTATTCGTACACAAAATAACACAGGCAAACAAGTAAACACATTCATTTTGAGGAGAATTGCAATCACACTGACACACTTTTAGTTCTGAGAAAAAGCAGTAGTGTATACAGAAAATAACATCATCCGTAAACCAGCGAGGAACCCAATGATTATTTGTTCTAGAGGGATGGAGAGCAGAGAGTGAGGTGGATGAAGGCAAGGAAGGAGGGAGGAAGGGACAGCCAGAGGAGTGTTTTGGTGTTGTATCAGTACCTAGCTGAGATGCCTCCCCTGACTTATTCTGATGGCAGAATGTCCTGAGGGCAGGGGAAGCGGTGACAGGTAAGTGTCAGTGGGCATCATGAGGCTTGACAGCTCAGATTAGCGGGTCACGCCAGTCCTAATTTCACTCTGAAGCCTCTGAAGCATATGTCAAGGCAAGGGCCTGTTCTTCTGGGGCTGTCCCAGCCTCCCTTCCAGACTCTCTCTCACTCCACTAACCCCATGTCTGGCCGCCTCTCTCTCACTCACTCACTCACTCACTCACTCACTCACTCACTCACTCACTCACTCACCATTGTCTGTGTTATCTTTCTGTGTATCTAGGCTGTTTGACCGTCCGTCTGTCAATCTCGAACATCCACCACACGTTCTCTCTCTCTCTCTCTCTCTCTCTCTCTCTCTCTCTCTGTCTGTCTCTCACTTCACATATCATACTCTCTCCCTCTCTCATGAGTACCAATGTCCCTCCCTTCCTCCTCTCCTCTTTGAGTCCCAAATGAAAGTCATTCAGCTCACCTTGGTGTCCATCCTGAGTTGTCGCTTAGTTCCAGAGCTCGTTCCAGTGCAGTATCCACAGTCCCTTTTCTCTGTGTGTCAGTCAGGAACCATTAAGAACCGTTAGTCGACCACACCCTTCTGCTCATGACTTCCTCGTTCCATCCCTTGCTCACGGCACTTTTTTTTCTCTCACCCACTCTTTCTGTTTGCTGGCTCTCACACGTGGGCCTCCCCACTTTCTTTTTGTTCTCTGTCTTCCAGACTAGTCTCTCTCACTGTCAGTCTGCCTCAATCGTTTCTGTGTTAGTGGTTCTTGTCTGTCTGTCTGTCTGTCTGTCTGTCTGTCTGTCTGTCTGTCTGTCTGTCTGTCTGTCTTATACACTGACGGCTGGTGTTTGCGGCCTTTTGTTTGTCTGTCTGTCCCTCTTTTTCTCACTGTGTTTGTGTTTGCTTGTCTTTGTCTGCCTGCCTCTCTCCATGTCTGTGTTTCTGCATGTCTCTTTTTTAATGTCTCTCTCCCTGTCTGTGTGTCTACATGTCTCTCTTTTTGAATCTCTCTCTCCCTGTCTGTGTGTCTACATGTCTCTCTTTTTGAATCTCTCTCTCCCTGTCTGTGTGTCTGCATGTCTCTTTTTTAATGTCTCTCCCCATGTCTGTATGTCTCTTTTTGAATGTCTCTCTCCATGTCTGTGTGTCTACATGTCCCTTTTGAATGTCTCTCTCCATGTCTGTGTGTCTACATGTCTCTCTTTTTGAATCTCTCTCTCCCTGACTGTGTGTCTGCATGTCTCTTTTTGAATGTCTCTCTCCATGTCTGTGTGTCTACATGTCCCTTTTTGAATGTCTCTCTCCATGTCTGTATGTCTCTTTTTGAATGTCTCTCTCCATGTCTGTGTGTCTGCATGTCTCTTTTTTAATGTCTCTCTCCATGTCTGTATGTCTCTTTTTGAATGTCTCTCTCCATGTCTGCATGTCTCTTTTTTAATGTCTCTCTCCATGTCTGTATGTCTCTTTTTTAATATCTCTCTCCATGTCTGTGTGTCTGCATGTCTCTTTTTGAATGTCTCTCTCCATGTCTGTATGTCTCTTTTTGAATGTCTCTCTCCATGTCTGTGTGTCTACATGTCTCTTTTTGAATGTCTCTCTCCATGTCTGTGTGTCTGCATGTCTCTTTTTGAATGTCTCTCTCCATGTCTGTGTGTCTGCATGTCTCTTTTTTAATGTCTCTCTCCATGTCTGTATGTCTCTTTTTGAATGTCTCTCTCCATGTCTGTGTGTCTGCATGTCTCTTTTTGAATGTCTCTCTCCATGTCTGTGTGTCTGTATGTCTCTTTTTGAATGTCTCTCTCCATGTCTGTGTGTCTGCATGTCTCTTTTTTAATGTCTCTCTCTCCATGTCTGTGTGTCTGCATGTCTCTTTTTTAATGTCTCTCTCCATGTCTGTGTGTCTGCATGTCTCTCTTTTTTAATGTCTCTCTCCATGTCTGTGTGTCTGCATGTCTCTCTTTTAATGTCTCTCCCCATGTCTGTATGTCTCTTTTTTAATGTCTCTCTCCATGTCTGTGTGTCTGCATGTCTCTTTTTTAATGTCTCTCTCCATGTCTGTGTGTCTGCATGTCTCTTTTTTAATGTCTCTCTCCATGTCTGTGTGTCTACATGTCCCTTTTGAATGTCTCTCTCCATGTCTGTGTGTCTGCATGTCTCTTTTTTAATATCTCTCTCCATGTCTGTGTGTCTGCATGTCTCTCTTTTTACATCCTCTTGTACCCAAAAAGTTTAAATAAAAAAAATACTTAATTCTCACAGTACTCATACATTTAAGCATCATCTAAGATTAGTGGGAAGGGAACTGTCCTTCACATATTCAATTGGTGCAGAACTTCCAGTAAGAAAGTGCATTGAAAAGCACAGTACTGTACTGAGAAACACAACAAGGAAATTAGCCCCACTGGGCACAGACGTTGTCAACTAACGTGAATTCAAAGTGAAATCAACAAATAAATATCACGATGTCATTGGATATAGGTTCAAAGTTAGTTGAAAAAAATACTAAATACCCTTTTGTTCATGATAATTTTTTTCAAATGCAATTTGTTTTCCATGTTGATTCAACATCATCACATTTATTTTTGTGGGTTGAAATTATGCAGAAACAGCATTGGTTCCATCAGTTATAGCCCAGTGGGGTGATGCTCTTGGAGAGTTGTCAGCACAGCCTCTCCAGCCACTACAAAATTACACAACAGTGAGACACCAGTCCAGGCCGGTCACAATGGACAATGGGGCCAATTCAGGCCCTCAAACAGAGGACACAGTCTTCGCTGCAGGAGTTGGGGTGGCTTTTGGACTGTCCCCATCCAGTCACGTTCTTTACTTCTCAACATGCTGCACATCCTCCTTCTCCTCCTCCTCACAAGACATGCCAATGGCCACACTGCACCAGACCACTGGATATAACACATTATCTTAACCTTTTCTTCTCTTGAAGATGTCAGCAGGTAGTCTTCAAATAGGTGAATACGATCCAAATCAAATCAAATCAATGGTATTGGTCACATGCACATGGTTAGTATATGAGGTTGAAGACTATACTGTCTATGTGGGTGGAGCATTTCAGTTTGTCCGTGATGTGTACGCCGAGGAACTTAAAACGTTCCACCTTCTCCACTGCTGTCCCGTTGATGTGGATAGGGGGGTGCTCACTCTGCTGTTTCCTGAAGTCCACTGACCATGGCTGAGAATCACAGGCACATAGGCTACTGTATTCTACAGATGTCTGCAGCAAGCTTACAGTAATGCAGTGCTGTCAACATATTGTAAAATGGTGAACATTGGACATTGAAATAATACTTTACATTCAATAAAAGACTGTCAGTTAAGCATTGTTTTTCTATTACCTCTATGGCTATTGAATGGCAAAAGACATACCTCAATGCGTGTTACACATCTTTAAAAGCCCTGTGCTGTTGTAGCCTACCCAACATGCAAATGCATTTAGTCACTATGTACTCTAAATGCAATGCTAGAATAACTGGTTTTATTGTATTCTGGTGTTCTTTAAACCAAGTGGTCCAGACATGACATTAAATCCATTAGCCAACATCAATAGTTAAAGAGGTTCACCATACTCCTTTAGCTTTAGCATGTATTCAAATCAGCCTTCATCAAATATTAACCATTAATTCTGTTTTTATTTCAAAGCTGCCTTTCATAAGACAACTCTTCTATTTTCTTTTTAGTTTCACCCAAATCTAAAACTCACTTTGCATTCTCTTTGCTCACAAAACCCACTCCAGGAAACTGTGGTAAAGATGTCTGTATGCACTCTCATGTTTTTGTAGAGCAGGACTGGGGTAATTTCTATTTCAGCTCTACTTAGTTCAAGAAGTGAAAATGTGGTGCAGCATGTAGGGAAAGGTTTTACTGATTGTATGGTTTGTGTTACTGCATTGGTTCAGCGACCTTATTAGACACCTGGGATTGACAAATGTGTATTCACTTTTATTCCAGTGTATTTTGTTCTATTGTGTAGAAAAGGGGTATAGAAAAGAGGTGTATAAAGAGGAAAAACCATCTCATATTAAGCTAATTAATTTCTCAATTTGTTTTCCATTCCTACTCATACCGTTGGGACCTTCTTCTGCACATAATACATCAAACTACCCATGACATGAGAGAAGAGAAATGGACGTTGCCGTGCCTGTATTAGGCTGTCAAACCTTCAATTTAGCAGATTATAGTTCCTCTCCACTCCATGATGCATCGGCAGGAGAGAATAGATTTCTATTTGAATACCTGCTTGTCACTTTGACTGGAACTTAAGACAATTTTTCAGTAATGAGACAAATGTGTCTTGACAGTCCATGATGGAAAATAACACACCTAATTGAGAGACAGCACCAGCCGTCTGGTGAATCATTGGAATGAATCTCTTTCATATCTGGGTAGCTGGGTAGAGAGAACCGCAGATGCCTGGCAATGTGGGGGAAACTCATGTAGAATAGACTGTAGAAGAACAGACTTCATCATTATCAGTCACGTACAGTGGGGAGAAAAAGTATTTGAAACACTGACGATTTAGCAGGTTTTCCTACTTACAAAGCATGTAGAGGTCTGTCATTTGTATATCATAGGTACACTTCAACTGTGAGAGACGGAATCTAAAACAAAAATCCAGAAAATCACATTGTATGATTTTTAAGTGATTAATTTGCATTTTATTGCATGACATAAGTATTTGATACATCAGAAAAGCAGAACTTAATATTTGGTACAGAAACCTTTGTTTGCAATTACAGAGATCATACGTTTCCTGTAGTTCTTGTCCAGGTTTGCACACACTGCAGCAGGGATTTTGGCCCACTCCTTCATACAGACCTTCTCCAGATTCTTCAGGTTTCGGGGCTGTCGCTGGGCAATACGGACTTTCAGCTCCCTCCAAAGATGTTCTATTGGGTTCAGGTCTGGAGACTGGCTAGGCCACTCCAGGACCTTGAGATGCTTCTTACGGAGCCACTCCTTAGTTGCCCTGGCTGTGTGTTTCGGGTCGTTGTCATGCTGGAAGACCCATCCACGACCCATCTCCAATGCGCTTACTGAGGGAAGGAGGTTGTTGGCCAAGATCTCGCGATACATGGCCCCATCCATCCTCCCCTCAATACGGTGCAGTCGTCCTGTCCCCTTTGCAGAAAAGCATCCCCAAAGAATCATGTTTCCACCTCCATGCTTCACGGTTGGGATGGTATTCTTGGGGTTGTACTCATACTTCTTCTTCCTCCAAACACGGCGAGTGGAGTTTAGACCAAAAAGCTCTATTTTTGTCTCATCAGATCACATGACCTTCTCCCATTCCTCCTCTGGATCATCCAGATGGTCATTGGCAAACTTCAGACGGGCCTGGACATGCGTTGGCTTGAGCAGGGGGACCTTGTGTGCGCTGCAGGATTTTAATCCATGACGGCGTAGTGTGTTACTAATGGTTTTCTTTGAGATTGTGGTCCCAGCTCTCTTCAGGTCATTGACCAGGTCCTGCCGTGTAGTTCTGGGCTGATCCCTCACCTTGATCATTGATGCCCCACGAGGTGAGATCTTGCATGGAGTCCCAGACCGAGGGTGATTGACCGTCATCTTGAACTTCTTCTATTTTCTAATAATTGCGCCAGCAGTTGTTGCCTTCTCACCAAGCTGCTTGCCTATTGTCCTGTAGCCCATCCCTTACACAGTGTTCTGGTCTTGGCCATTGTGGAGAGGTTGGAGTCTGTTTGATTGAGTGTATGGACAGGTGTCTTTTATACAGGTAACGAGTTCAAAGAGGTGCAGTAAATACAGGTAGTGAGTGGAGAACAGGAGGGCTTCTTAAAGAAAAACTAACAGGTCTGTGAGAGCCGGAATTCTTACTGTTTGGTAGGTGATCAAATACTTATGTCATGCAATAAAATGCTAATAAATTACTTAAAAATCATACAATGTGATTTCCTGGATTTTTGTTTTAGATTCCGTCTCTCACAGTTGAAGTGTACCTATGATAAAAAAGTACAGACCTCTACATGCTTTGTAAGTAGGAAAACCTGCAAAATTGTCAGTGTATCAAATACTTGTTCTCCCCACTGTACGTGCATGATCTCAAATAGACCCTAACTGTAAATATTATGTTTTCAGACCAATTTGGTGAGAATGTTCCCAATACAGAGTAGTAATAATAAATAATATCTGAGATCTCATGGGAGACTTCCTACAGAAATAGAATAGGTCTTAAAGCAGGCAGAATGATCCTCATTAAAATAGAACCAGTGGTTATTCTATTTTCCCCCTTGGAATAAAGACTACGTTTTCGACTCTGTCTGTCTGTCTGTCTGCCTGCCTGCCTGCCTGCCTGCCTGCCTGCCTGCCTGCCTGCCTGCCTGCCTGCCTGCCTGCCTGCCTGCCTGCCTGCCTGCGTGCGTGCGTGTGTGTGTGTGTGTGTGTGTGTGTGTGTGTGTGTGTGCACTCATGTGACCGTATGAAAAATCAAGCTGAAGGGAGAATGAGGAAGTAAGGTGTTGATTGGTAGTGTCTGTGTGTATTATATTGTATGTTTTGAGTGTGTAAGTATGTGCGTGGGTGTTCAATGTGAGTTTTATGCAATTATCAGAGGGCTATGAGGAAGTAGTGTTGTTCTTTGACGTCCTGGGACACGCACACACACATATGCACGCACGCACGCACGCACCTGCACATACACCCCCCCCCCCCCCACATGCACACACACACACACACACACGCACACACACAGATATTATGGGAAGTAGGAGGAAGAACAACCCTGTGTGTGCATGTGTAGATGCTATTTTCTCAGGACAATGTTGCGTGATTCAGATTCCTAATCTGAACCCTCACCTGAACAACACCACCAAGTCTTTGTAACCAGGTACATTGTCAAAATGTTCATATCAGTTCGATCTGTACACACCAGGGAGCAATATCCTGCAATGAACTTAAACTACCTTGAACTAACTACAGATCTGCACAATAAAACCAAGTTAGAGGGCTATCTGAGGGTAGACTTTCTACATAGATCTTAAATTACATCTATCTCTCATACTCTCTCTCTCCACTCGCTTAACCTCTCTCTCTGCCTTCCTCCCTTCCTCTCTCTCTCTCGCTCTCTTTCTCGTCGCACAGTAGGACTAATGGCCTGCATGTTCTCTCTCTAGAATGATGAGTTGAAACTGAAATGTGAAAGACAACAGGATTAGCAGGAGGGAGGCAGCATGTAGATACAGTGTGGTGGTTTTACCCTCACAACACATTACCACGCTCAATTACTGTCTTCATCCCCGACCTTCAGAGGCTCACCCCAGGGCTGGAGGGGCGCACCGGGAGGACTCACGGTCTCTTTGTTTCAGAGGAGGGGGGAGAGGGAGGGAAAGGGGGAGGTTGAGGGGAAGGGAGATGGAGGAGGCTTGGGCAGTGACCATGTGTTGTAATAATCCCAGGCTTCGTCTGCTGCTGTGAAGGACGTGTGTCACAGACAGGCAGGTTGTTCAAAAGGGCAAGGTGCCCACGGCAAGCAGGCGTATGGAGATGGTTTCCGCTTGGGTGACACTGCGAGTCCTGCTTCACATATGGCCCAAAAGTGCCAGCGGATGTCTGACTGTCTACCTTGACTGTCTGTGTCACTGTCTACCTGTCTGTCTTTCTGCCTGTCTGAGTGCAGGCTCTGTAGGATGTAGTACTGACTGGTCTAAAGGGAAGTGGGAGGGAGGAGAGTGGGAGAGAAGAGCGGAGTGGGAGGGAAGAGGGTGGGAGAGAGGAGGAGAAGGAAGTGGGGCATTGGGGTAGGAAGATGGTCTGGGGAGGAGGGAGGGAAACCTGTGGCCCCACGGGACTGAGAACTTGATTGAAGTTTCCTGTCATCTTCTCTGACTTTGTCTCTTCCTCTTCATCTCTCATCTTGCTGGAGTGACATTTCCAGTAAAGGCTCTTGTTGGAGAAATATTTTGGATTTGACATGTATCTGTATAAAACACTGGAGGCATGTTGGAGTTGTGTATCAGTTGGGCCTAGGCCTAGATTATCCATTTTATTTGTACAGTAGAGTATAATCAACTGTTACTAGAAAATATGTACGAAAAACTCTGCATGTTTAGTTGCTTCATCTTTTACATTTTATATCTTTGAGGTCTTTGGATCGATGGTAGGCCTAATTTGTATTGATTGACTGTCCCACAATATCACCTACTGTAAATACTGTACCTTTTGGTAGTAACAGTTGGAAGGCTTCCTATTCATATTGTACTCAATACCAACACAGCACTAAGAGGTTGTATTTGAGTCTGAGGTATTGTCCACAGTCTGGAATCAAGGCCTAAGCTTCCTAAACTAACTGTCCTCTGAGCTCAAAAGGTAAATCATAGTCGCTTCTCTCTGGGCATCGCTCATCCACCGGATTCTTCCTTCTGATTGGCTGCTGCAGGGCAATCATGTCCCTCCCACTTCCCTGTTGGAGAAGAAAGCTGTGTCAAGAAGGTGAGAGACATGACAGTACTATATAGCACTGTAGGCCAAATCCTAACTTGAAATAATTTTGATGCGAAACTTCCCATCCAATCTCTATGTTATTTGGAAAAAACCCAAGGTGATAAAACATATCTAGTCCAATATGTGAAACTATAATGGTCATCACCCCACAGGGGATCAATAACTAGTACTTCATCCCAGTAGGGTTGTGCTGACCTGAGGGTAACTGGGTGGGGGTGGTCTCCACTCTCGCCTCTGCTCTGGTAACCAGGGGTCAAACTGGGAAGGAGACAGTGGGAGAGACAACCCCAGCATGTCCTGATACAGCATGTCCTGATACATGCCCCAGTCTCTCACCTCCTCATACTCATGGCCTATGGCCTCCAGTGGGTAGTGGCGGCCATCTTGAAAAAGAGAGCCAAAGAGGTAAGTTAAACAGAGAAATGTCTCTGTCTTTGCTCTTGTGATGTATTATTCATAGGTAGTATTTTCATTTCACTCACCTTGCCCTTGTGCTCCCTCGGGGTGGGGGTAGAGAGAGGGGCAGTAGTCACTGGTGGGGTAGTAGTAGTGGGAGCTCTCCTGGGAGGACAAAGACCATAGGTGAATAACAGAGACAGATGCTGTACTGTACGTGGTGACTCTGTAGAGAGATACCTGACAAACAGTATATTTTGTAGCCTAGACTAGATGTATTGTTTTATAACTCAAGGTTAGCTAACATCTCTGAGGAGAATTTGCTTGCATTAGAGCCTATTCTAATAGTCTCTTTCTGACGGTGTTGTTATATTCTACTTAACATTTTTCTGCAGGGTTCAAAGCCTTGTTGGCCTTTCACAATGTGCAATTTCCCCAGGATCGAAGTGTATTTTGAATGCTAATTGTGGACTATCGATCTCCCTTTCCTACTCTGAGAACAGCCAAAGGTGTTTATTCGTTTATCTCTCCTCTGTTTCCCTCGTTATGCCTGACTCCTCCACTTCCTCTCTTCTGACCGATCTCCCTCTTCCTTAATCCTTCCTTTTCTGTTCACCTCTCCACCTCTGTCTGCTAGCATCCTCCTACCTCTCACCCTCCTGTTCTCTCACTTTATTCTTCTCCTATTCCTCTCTAAGCCCCTCCATCTGTCTCTTTATTTTGTCAACTTCCTCTTCTCTCCCCTTCATCCACCACTCTACTTTACTGTGTTTTTCACTCTCTCTATTATCTCCCCCTCTGCCAACTTACTAAGTATCCCCCTTTTTCCCCTCTCTTTCCTCCCCCAGCCTCTCCGCACCCCCCCCCCTCCTCTTACCCCAGCATAGCACCCATATACGCTGCTGTCTGGTTCTGACCCGCTGTCGATGAACCCGCAGGGTTCACCAGCCCTCTGACCTCGTACCTGGTGGAGCCGCTGGCAGTGAACACAGTGAACCTGGAAATGACAGACAGAACAAAGCATTTAACCTCCATTCTTTTTTCTTTTTTTTTTTATTAGAAAACAAAGTATCACATCCCAACTCCCTGACCACCCACCCACATCCTCCTATCCCAATCTTTTATTTATTTATTTTCCCATTTTTAAATGAAGGCATCCAATCAACACCCTCCATCTCATCACCCACCCACAACTCGTATGTCACTCTTTCTTAATCCTCAGGGAGAAAATAGCTAGATACAAAGACATGAACACTACAGTACAGTGCACAAGAGCATAGCACTGTCAATGCAATGTGGCGTATGGCATTTGAAGTATTTTTGGATGTGACACCTGGATTTGCATTGTTGCTTTGCCCCCCAATTGCAAATTTAGACTGACAGGAGCGTCTGCGTTACTCTTTTGTTGATACACTACAATACACAAACCAGGCGACTTTTGTCCATCACAGGGTCCTGTAGTTTTGCTGTTGTGGGTCCTGCGTGGGGTCTGTCAGTAGGGCAGGGTTTAGGCCTCTGAGAGGGGATTGGACGGTTAGTCATTTGTCTCTACCCACTGGACTGGATTGGGTGCTGATTAGCCTGGACACAGAGACAGACTAAGATGATGACTCACCCATTACCTTCACTCTTCTTCCCATCTGAAACACTGCCTTTACTCTCTGGAGAAGAGAGGGAGGGAGGGAGGGAGGGAGGGAGGGAGGGAGGGAGGGAGGGAGGGAGAGAGGGTGGGGGATGAATGAGTGGGGATTAGAAATGGGATAGGGGCTCTATTGAAGAAGTAAAAGAGGTCTGACAGAGAAGGATGGATGAAAAAAATAGAGAAGTTGATGGTAGGTGAGAACGAGGGGTGGAGAAGAGAGAGTGAGATGAGAGGTACGTGAGATAGACGACCTGACAGTTGTAGGGAACCGAAACGGAGGGAAACGGATAGAGAGATAAAGGAAGTGAGGGAGGGATGGAGTGAGGGAGAGAGAGAGAGAGAGGGAAGGGGAGAGAAAACAGAAATTAAATAAATTAGATAAAGGGAAAGATAGAGGGAAAAAGTGACAGCCTTGGAGGATGGTTGCGGAGGGAGGGAGGGGCAGATGGGTGTGTTTGGAGGGAAAGGAGGAAGAGAAGAGAAGAGGACACAGAGAGAGAAATCGCGGGAGAGAGAAAGAAAGAAATACATGAGAGTTGCATTAAGATTCAGGCTCAACTCTTTGGTAACTTGGGCAGAGGTTTCTGAGACTGAGATACAGAAGAAAACAGTCACACAACCTTGACCATGGTATTGCCACGGTTACCTGTCTGGCCACGCCTCTTCTTCCACCTCAGACACAGAAAGCAGCCCAGCCAGTTGAGAGCCAGCAGCAGAGCCCCACCAACCACCGCCATGATCACAGTCTGATACAGCGACAACCCTCTCGTGTCTGGTTTACAAGAGAAACAAGAACAGGAATGAGTTGATCCACCATGATGACATCATAAGGAAGCAAGAACCAGGAACAGGTTGTTTGATTGTAAATAATTGTGGTTTGTGTGATTAATAGCTTTTGTGTGATTAAGGGGAAGTAGAACAATGTTTTGTTATTGTAAGGTGATGGTAAAAGTAGAGAAATAGGATTAGTTGATATTAGGGAGTGTGTAGTTTTAAGTAACTGTCTGTTAGGGCTCCGGTCACTGGAAACCACAAGTATTCTCAATGGCCTAAACAGCAACAAGATAAGAGGAAGTTGTGCCAGCAGTGGTTGAGATGATTGAAACGCCTTGGTCATGGTTAGCAGAAGACCATGTCCTTAATCAGGGTGAAAGGCTCAGTGGAAAGCGCTGTGTGATGTGAGTGGAAAACTACTGATATATCATTGTATGGGTGGGGGAGCTTTGCTTGGATATAAGAGAGTGCTGCGCCACTCAAAAGGCAAGTATACGGCTGCACCGTTTGACAGGCGCCTATTACAGCTATTGCGTCTTCGGTATTAAACAATTGAACTTCACTCTGAGTTTTGACTCTTTTGTGGTAAATATATTTATTGCATATTGAGTCAAACGTATTAAGGGATAATAATAATCAGTATGAAAGCCGGTCTCTCACTTCCTTCATTGATAGAAGACTAAAACAAGGAAAGAAGGTAGCATTTATGACCACGGCTGCCATAACTACAGTACCATTATTCAAAGAGCCAAATGAAGCTAGCTGCTTTGCAAATAGCCATTTTCCACAGTCCAAACAAAAATTGAATTAAATTACCCTCCCCAAAGGGATCTTCTTCCTGGATTGCTCCTTCCCACTCTGGTTAGAAGAACCATGGAAGACAGGGAAAAAAACATCAATGCTGTTCTAACGCTGCAAGATAAACCTGGGTCAAAGGTCAAATGACATCCTATTCCCCATATAGTGCCAAGATTATTAATGTTCTACCAAATGGGGCATAGAGACATAACATGATCTCAATACCAGCTGGGCAGAAGTCCAAACCATCTAATGTCCGACCATTGTCCCTCTCCTAGCTAGGACCCAGAAGTCATGTTGTGAACTTGCTCTAGACTGACCCTCGCTGGTGATGGTGTGTACTGAGTTGTTGTCTGCATAGCCGCTCTCTCCCATGGAGTTGAGTGCGTTGATAGAAAAGTTGTATGTAGTGGCGGGGGACAGGCCTGTCACAATGAAGATGTTTGCTCCCAATGGTAGCTGTCAATCAACAGCATCTTAGTCAGTACATGGATGGACTCTAACCTGAAAGGAGTGAAATGGAATTGACCCTTGATCATGACCTGTTCCTAATATGACTATCAAGGATGTGTTGGTTGCTTATGAATGCAAGGAAGAGATCACAATATTTGACACATGATTTTCAGTCAAACTGTAGTCAATGCTCTATCACCTGATATGGAATCTCTGCTCCAATCCCCCATCGAAGCCTGGGATCCATTCTAGAGTTGCAGAGGCATGGGTGAAGCTGACCAGGCAGATCTCTGAGGGAGGATCTGGTTGATCTGTGTGTTAGAGAGAGAGATGGAAGCTGAGATGAAGAGAGGGGGGGTAGAAAGAAGGGTAGTTGAAATAGGAGGATAGAAAGGATAAACAAGAGAGAACGACAGAGGAAGAGAGCAGAAGAGAAGGAGAGAGTTCAGCACTAGAATGAGAGAGAGAAGCTATACTTGCAGGCGTATAGGCAGCTCTGTTTGCAGAGTAAATCATTTCCATTATCAGTTCCGCTCATAAGATAAGAGGTTAGAGGGGTCAGTCTTATTTGGATCTGTCTTTTTTTAATCCAAACCGCGGCAGAGAGGCGGGCAGGGATAGAGAGAATACAGCCTTCTTTCCTTTCCCGGCCTTCTGATGATAAGGAAGCATATAACATTTATTATCGCTGCGTCAGATTAATTATGAATATTCAAGGCAGTAAAAAAAAACGGAGGGAGAGAAAAAAAGCAGCAGTGGATATTGGATTGTATTTCACGCTTTTTATGGTAAACATTAAATGTGTTCAATGGAGGCCAGGGGGCTCGCTGGGAGCAGGGGCAGTGTTGACATCGCCGGCGTAGGAATACGCTTGCTAGAGAGCTAGAGGGCGACTCAGCCTTTGCGCGCGGAGAGAGGAAAGCGCATTATTGCAGCGTTATCTGACAGAGAGGAGAATTAGAGCTATAGGCAGGGGAAGAAGGAGAGATATATCAATATACATGACATAGCTAAAGGGTGTCTGACACTGAGAACTTGCTCTTCCTACTGTCGAGAGAGACTGAATATTTTCTCTATAAGCTGGAGGGTCCTACCACACTAATAAAATCGTGGACAAGGCAGCGCATACACAAACGCCCAACAGTATTATATGAGAGGACGTAGCTAAATTAGGACCAATGGGACTCTAGCAGTTGGCTGTAAAGTACGTGTTTTACATCATAGCAACATCCCTGGGCCCTGATGTCTGACCTAACCTCTGACCTTTTACCAATTCACACATACACACACTCTTACACACACGCACGCACACATACTGGTGCTGAGCAGTTGTGTCACGTTCTGACCTTTATTCCTTTGTTTTGTCTTTATTTAGTATGGTCAGGGCGTGAGTTGGGGTGGGGAGTCTATGTTAGTTTTTCTATATTTTCTATTTCTGTGTTTGGCCTGATATGGTTCTCAATCAGAGGCAGCTATCTATCGTTGTCCCTGATTGAGAACCATATTTAGGTAGCCTGTTTTCCTTTGTGTTTTGTGGGTGGTTATTTTCAGTCTTTGTGTGTCTGCACCAGATAGAACTGTTTCGGTTGTCACTTTGTTGTTTTTGTATTTTTGAAGTGTTCAGTTGTTTATTAAAAAGATGAACACTAACCACGCTGCGCTTTGGTCCTCTGCTTCTTCTACCCAAGACAGCCGCTACAGAAACACCCACCAACCGAGGACCAAGCAGCGTGGTAACAGGCAGCAGCAGCAGCAGCAGGAGAGGCAGCGATATTTGGAGAAATGGACTTGGGAGGAGATTTTGAACGGTAAAGGACCCTGCGAACAGCCAGGAGAAAATTGCCTCCCCAAAGCAGAGCTGGAGGCAGTGAAAGCAGAGAGATGGCATTATGAGGAGCTAGCACGGCGGTGTGGCTGGAAGCCCGAGAGGCAGCCCCAAAAATGTATTGGGGGGGCACACAGGGAGTGTGGCGAGTTCAGGTAGGAGACCTGCACCAACTTCCCGTGCTTACCGGAGAGCGAGAGGGACCGGGCAGGCACCGTGTTATGCGGTGGAGCGCACGGTGTCCCCGGTGCGTGTGCATAACCCGGTGCGGTACATTCCATTTCCTCGTATCGGCCGGGCTAGAGTGGGCATCGAGCCAGGTGCCATGAAGCCGGCTCTACACATCTGGTCTCCAGTGCGTCTCCCCGGGCCGGCGTACATGCACTAGCCTTACGCATGGTGTCCCCGGTTCGCCAGCACAGCCCAGTGCGGGCTATTCCACCTCGCCACACTGGCCTGGCTATGGGGAGCATTCAACCAGGTAAGGTTGGGCAGGCTCGGTGCTCAAGAGCTCCAGTGTGCCTGCACGGTCCGGTCTATCCGGTGCCACCTGCAAGCACCAGCCCTCCGGTGGCAGGCTGTCTCTCCGTCTTCTCCCTACAGGTGCTCCCGTATGTCCTGAGCCGCCAGAGTCTCCCGTCTGTCCTGAGCCGCCAGAGTCTCCCGTCTGTCCTGAGCCGCCAGAGTCTCCCGTCTGTCCTGAGCCACCAGAGCCGCCAGTCTGTCCTGAGCCGCCAGAGCCGCCAGTCTGTCCTGAGCCGCCAGAGCCACCAGTCTGTCCTGAGCCGCGAGAGCCGCCAGTCAGCCAGGAGCTGCCAGAGCCGCCAGTCAGCCAGGGGCCGCCAGAGCCGTCAGCCAGCCAGGAGCCTCCAGAGCTGTCAGTCAGCCAAGAGCTGCCAGTACACACACACACACTCACACACACACACACACACACACACACACACACACACACACACATACACACACAATATGGCTATAGGGCAGGCAGGAGAAGCCCAGGAGAAGTGGAGCTGAGGGATGCCCTCTCCCTGGCACACCACCTCTGCTGTTCTGGTGCTATCCCCTCTGCTCGCCACCTTATTCCACTGAGCCCCCTTCTGGAGCTCCGGCTTAACTACACAGGAAAGGACAAACACACATCAGAGATGTTCATATTGTACATGTACAAACAGAAATGGATAGACAGAAACATGAAATACATGCAAATGCATACAGATGTGCATAGAAATAGTTAACGGTGCCACACAAACAAAGACACCCACAATATACAACGCTTTTCCACTCCGTTGCACCCATGATGTATTCACACGACATGATTGACAGATCTTGGTAGAGCTCGTTAGACACACAGCGCACCACCAGCTGGACTGCCACGCTGGCAGGGGGCGCTATGTTGTTGTTGGCAGTGCACTGGTAGCGACCGGCGTTGACCTGAGTCGCCCCTTGGATGGTCAGCTGCCCAGTGGCCTCATCCTGGATCTGCTCCCCCATCTCCTCCATCTCCCCCTCACCCTGAGGAAGACAGAGAGAGGGGTAATTGAGAGGAAGACAGGAGGACAGCATGCATACCTTCGTACACCCCCACACCCTCCTGTGCAAGATCAGTACAGGTACTCCAGGGGGAGCGGAGAAAGAGAAAGAGAGAGAAAAAGAGTAAAAGAGAGAGAAAAAAGAGAGCATTAGATACAGGATAGAGAGCGTACGTTGATAAATGTGCCCTTTAGTCGACGCTCCGTAATGAAAGCTATTTTTCTGGATTTGGGCCGAGTGTGGAGCCGGAAGCCGGGAGAGGTGGGGCGGAAGGATAGTTAGAGCCAGTGAAATATGGCACGTCTCTGCATTTAAGAGGGGGAGTGATAAACGGCAAGAAATTGTAAAATAAAAGAAAGGAGGCCAGATAAAGGGAAATCAAATCAGGAGAATGGAGAGGTGAAATGAGATGGGCATATGGGGGTTCTCACCAGCCATTTCCAGGAAAACATGTCAGTGTTGATGATGGGGTTTGCATCTCCTACACAAAACAGGTCTGCTGTCTCCCCCACGTGCACATACACTGGGTCATTCTCCATCTTCACACTAGGGGCATCTGGGGAGTAGACAATTAGAAAGTAGGACGAGAGAAACAATATGAAAGTACAATTCTACTTTGGAACTTAGGGAACAATCAGTCACTCACCACCCACCAACTCCCAACTCTCTCTGCAAATATATTAATTATATTGTATTTTATTCCATTCTAATCTATTCCATTATATTGTATTATATTCCACTCTATTCTATTCTATTCTATGCATCACTGATCCTACAGACACCCTATACATACTGTAACTAATTACCTTTCTGACCACTTTACATTAAATATTTGCCAATCAATTTAACCCCAGTATATTTTGGATCTGTCCCAACCCCCTACTGTCAAACACCCCTGCCCAATTCAGTGTCCGTAAATTGGGCCACGTCACGCTGGAGGTTCTTCATTGCATGCTGCCTGTCCCCTACCTTAACTTTGAGCGAGACATAGGCAGGGAGGGTGCAGTCATCATGGCCCACTTTCCCTCATTCCATCGCTCCTTCAGTCAGTCACTATGTCCTGGATACAGCAGCACTATGACTCCATCAACATACTGTAGTGTAATCCCTTTCCACCTGGCTGTGTGCTCTTCTCTTCCTGTGGGTACCATCTACTTATAACAGTAGTGGCATTAGTGTCCCAACGCCCCCGTCTGTGTTCATACACACAGCACACTGATGGAATCACCAGTGACACTTACGGCCTTCTCACATACCACATTAATTTCAACCAGGAACAACATTGTTAAGTGGGCTACAGTGCCACCCATAAAAGCTATTACAATCCTCTATACATTATGGATACCTTCAACTGTCAGGTTCCATCGGATCAGGACAGCGCTGTGCTGTCTGTCCATTAGGCTCATTCTGCACTGTAGGTTTTACTGGAACATTCAGACCTGCTATTATTACATCATTAAGAGTGGAGGCAGTGGGATGGAGATGTGTCGGTCGGTTGGTTCAAGGTTGTGACAGGATTGGGGTTGTATTGGGTGTACAACACTGGCATGTAATGTAAGTGGCTTGATGAACCACACTTGCGTGAGGACTGAGAAACCTTGCCCAAGTCCTGAAGACTTGTGTTCAGTCCCTGAGCTAATGCCTAGACTTGAGCTCAGTGGGCTAACACAGTGTTGAGGTGAGTAGACAAACCAGATTCAACGCCAGTGGGTCAGACTTACACTGTACGTCCAGAGTGATGATGGTATTGTCAAACCCCACCTCGTTGGTACAGTTCACAGTGTAGACCCCGGTGTCTCGCCTTGTCACATTCCAGATCTCAAACTCTGTGCTCTCAGTAAAGTGGTACCGAGGATGCATTTCTGTTCATAAACACACACACACACACACACACACACACACACACACACACACACACACACACACACACACACACACACACACACACACACACACACACACACACACACACACATACACACACACACACACACACCCCTAAGCCACTCATGGCTTATACGTGACATCTAATGCTTAGATTATTGATTGGCCTGGCAATATTCCCACAGAAACAATAGCCCAGACCACCACTGTACCGCAACATCTCTCCTTTAATGGCTGGGTAACCCCTCTGGGAGGATGGTGCGGTGGTGGAGGTTGAGGTGGGAGGTTAGGGACAGGAGTGTGGTGGCTGTGGCCCGATGACAGGGAATAGAGGGTAGACCAGGAGAGGAACGGCTGTGATGTATTCAGAAAAATAGCGACCCACATTTACGTCATTTGTACAGAATGTTTCCATCAGTCCAGTGATCACTAACCTCAATTTGGATGAAGATTTCTACTTCAACGATTCGTAGGCGCAGGACATAGTGCTCACCTTGGACCGGGCCCTGATCCACGAGACACGGAAAAGAAGCGAGGCTGATGTGCGGGCACCCTGAGGAAACTACGTCTACGAGTACAAAAAACGTCTCTATCCTCCGTTCTATTGGCGAATGTACAATTACTGGAGAATAAACTGGACAAGCTCCGTTTGAGACTGTCCTATCAATGGGACCTGAAGAACTGTAATATCCTATGTTTCTCTGAGTTGTGGCTGAACAAGGACATGGATAATATACACTGAGTGTAGAGAACCTCTTAGGGATCCCTTAAGAGCAAATCCCGCTCGAATCCCGTTAGCGGGATTGATTTGACAACATCCAGTGAAATTACAGTGCGCCAAATTCAAACTACAGAAATATCAATATTCCACATTCACGAAAATATAAGTGTAATACATCAAAATAAAGCTTAACTTCTTATGGCTGGGGGGCAGTATTGAGTAGCTTGGATGAATAAGGTGCCCAGAGTATACTGCCTGCTACGCAGGCCCAGAAGCTAAGATGTGCATATTATTAGTAGATTTGGATGGAAAACACTCTGAAGTTTCTAGAACTGTTTGAATGATGTCTGTGAGTATAACATAGTATACATAACTCATATGGCAGGCAAAAACAAATCCACCAGGAAGTGGAAAATCTGAGGTTTGTAGGTTTTCAAGTCTTTGCCTATCCAATATACAGTGTAAAATGTGGTCCGATTGCACTTCCTAAGTCTTCTACTAGATGTCAACAGTCTTTAGAACCTTGTTTCAGGCTTCTACTGTGAAGGGGGAGCGAATAAGAGCTGTTTGACTAAGGGGTCTGGCAGAATACCATGAGCTAAGTCTCGCTCGCGGCCGTGAGTTCGAGCTGCGTTCTCTTTCATTTCTAAAGACAAAGGAATTGTCCGGTTGTAATATTATTGAAGATTTATGATAAAATCATCCTAAAGATTGATTCTATACATCGTTTGACATGTTTCTATGAACACTTCCTAATGTTGAGTTGCACCCCGCCTCCCCCTTTTTCTCTCAGAACAGCCTCAATTCGTCAGGGCATGGACTCTACTAGGTGGTGAAAGCGTTCCACAGGGATGCTGGCCTATGTTGATTCCAATGCTTCCCACAGTTGTGTCAAGTTGGCTAGATGTCCTTTGGGTGGTGGACCATTCTTGATACACACGGAAAACTGTTGAGCATGAAAAACCCAGCAGCACTGAAGTTCATGACACAAACTGGTGCGCCTGACACCTCTGAATGGCACACATACACAATCCATGTTTCAGTTGTCTCAGGCTTCAAAATCCTTCTTCAACCCGTCTCCATCCCCTTCAACTATTCTGATTGAAGTGGATTTAACAACTGACATCAATAAGGATAATAGATTTCACCTGGATTCACCTGGTCCATCTATGTCAAGGAAAGAGCAGGTGTTCATAATGTTGTGTACACTCAGTGTACGTCTAGCTGGTTTTTCTATGCATCGGCAGCACAGAACGGCAGCATTGGGTAACCTCAAGTAGGGAGGAGTGTGTCTCCTTGTTAATAATTGCTGGTATGCAATCTCTAATATTAAAATAGTCTTTAGGTACTGCTCACCTGAGTTAGAAAACCTCATGATAAGATATAGACCATACTATTTTCATCTCTATTTTTCGTAACTGTCTATTTACCACCATAAACTGATGCTGGCACTATGACTGCACTCAACCAGCTGTATGGGGCCATAAGCAAACAAGAAAATGCTCATCCAGAGGCGACGCTAGATTACCTTTACTCCACACACGGAAGCACATTCAAAGCTCTCTCTTGCCCTCCATTAGGCAAATCTGACCATTACTCTATCATCCTGATTCCTACTTACCAGTAAAGAGTACAAGTGACGCGCTCAATACGTAAGTGGTCCGATGAAGCGGATGCTAAGCAACAGGACTGCCACTAATCCGGGACACTAATCCGTATGTTTATAAGAAATCCCGTTACGGCCTCCAGTGAACAATCAAAAAGTCAAAGCGTCAATACAGGACTTAGATCGAATCCAACTACACTGGCTCTGACTTTCGGCAGATGTGGTAGGGTTTGCAAACTATCACGGATTACAAAGGGAATCCCAGCTGCGAGCTGCCCTACTATACAAGCTATATTCCTTCTATGCTCACTTTGAGGCAAGCAACACTGAACCATGCATGAGAGCACCAGCTATTCCAGATGACTGTGTGATCACTCTCTCCATAAAAGATGTGAATAAGACATTTTAACAGGTTAACATTCACAAGGCCGCATGGCCAGAAGGATTACCAGGATGCGTACTCAGAGCATTTCCAACCTCTCCCTCACCCAGTAAAGCAGACTACCATAGTCCTTCTGCCCAAGAACGCTAAGGTAACTTGTCTAAAAGACTATCACTCCGTAGCACTCACATTTGTAGCCATGAAATGCTTTGAAAAACTGGTCATGGTTCACATCAACGCCATCATCCCAGACATCCTGAACCCACTTCAATTTAAATACCAGTACAACAGATCAACAGATGAAGCAATCTCTATTGCACTCCACACTGCCCTTTCTCACCTGGACAAGAGGAACACCTATGTGAGAATGCTGTTCATTGATTAAAGCTCAGCGTTCAAAACCATAGTGCTCTCCAAGCTCATCACTAACCTAAGACCCTCGGACTGAACGTCTCCCTCTGTAACTGTATCCTGGACTTCTTGACAGGCCACCCCCAGGTCAATAACACATCCACCACGCTAACCCTCAACATGAGGCCCCTCAGGGGTGCATGCTTAGTCCCCTCCTGTACTGCCTGTTTACCCACGACTGCGTGACTGGGCATGACTCCAACACCATAATTATGTTTGCTGACGACTTACGATGACAGCTTATAGGGGAGGAAGTCAGAGACCTGGGAGTTTGGTGCAAGGACAACAACCTCTCCCTTAAAGTCAGCAAGACAAAGGAGCTGATCGTGGACTACAAAAAACTGAGGCCGAGCACGCCCTCATTCACATTGACGGTGCTGTAGTGGGGCTGTTGCGGGTCGAGAGCTGCAAGTTCCTTGGTCCCTAAGGAGCTATCATGGTCCACAAACACCAACACAGTCGTGAGGAGGGCATGACAACGTCTCTTCCCCCTCAGGAGGCTGAAAAGATTTGGAATGGGCCCTGGCTGAATCACCACTTGGTATGGCAACTGCTTGGCATCCAACTGTAAGGCACTATAGAGGATAATGCGTAAGGCCTAGTACATCACTGGGGCCGAGCTCGCTGCCATCCAGGACCTCTATACGAGGCGGTGTCAGAGGAAGGCCCTAGAAATTGTCAAAGACTTCAGCCACCCAAGTCATAGACTGTTCTGCTACCGCACAGCAAGCGGTACCAATGCACCAAGTTCAGAACCAACAGGACCCTAAACAAGTCATAAGACTGCTAAATAGTTAGTTAAAACTTCATAAGGCGGAGCGCTCGACAGCATCCGCTGAAATGGCAGAGTGCGAAATACAAAAATATATTTTTGAAATGTTTAACTTTCATACATTCACAAGTGCAATACACCAAATTAAAGCTTAACTTCTTGTTAATCTAGCCATCGTATCCTTTTTCAAAAAGGCTTTACAGTGAAAGCACACCATACGATTATGTTAGGTTAGCGCCTAGTCACAGAAAAACATACAGCCATTTTCCAGCCAAAGAGAGGAGTCACATAAAGCAGAAATATAGATCAAATGAATCACTAACCTTTGATGATTTTCATCAGATGGCACTCATAGGACTTCATGTTACACAATACATGTATGTTTTGTTCGATAAAGTTCATATTTATATCCAGAAATCTCAGTTTACATTGGCGCATTATGTTCAGTAATGTTGTGCCTCGAAAACATCCGGCGAATTTGCAGAGAGCCACATCAATTTACAGAAGTACTCATCATAAACTTTGATAAAAGATACAAGTGTTGTGCATATAATTAACCGTGGTGTCCAATTTCAAAAAAGCTTTATGGTGAAAGCACATCATGCAATAATATGAGTACAGCGCTAAGCCACAAAAACAAGCCATACAGATACCCGCTATGTTGTGGAGTCAGTAAAAGTCAGAAATAGCGTTATAAATATTCACTTACCTTTGATCATCTTCATCAGAATGCACTCCCAGGAATCCCAGTTCCACAATAAATGTTCGATAAAGTTCATCTTTATGTCCAAATACCTCCTTTTTGTTTGTTTGTTTAGTTCACCAATCAAAATTCACAAGGCGTGGGCAAATCCAGACGAAAGTCCAGACGAAAAGTCAAAACAGTTCTATTACAGTTCGTAGAAACATGTCAATTGATGTATAGAATCAATCTTTAGGACGTTTTTATCATAAATCTTCAATAATATTCCAACCGGACAATTCCTTTGTCTTTAGAAATGAAAGGGAACGCAGCTCGCTCTCAAGGCCACGTGCGAGACTTAGCTCAAGACATTCTGCCAGACACCTGGTTCAAACAGCTCTTATTTGCTCCCCCTTCATAGTAGAAGCCTGAAACAAGGTTCTAAAGACTGTTGACATCTCGTGGAAGCCTTAGGAAGTGCAATGTGACCCCATGTACACTGTATATTCGAAAGGCAATGACTACTATTTCCAAATTCCTGGTTGGATTTTTCTCAGGTTTTCGCCTGGCATATGATTTCTGTTATACTCACAGACATCATTCAAACAGTTTTAGAAATCTACTAATAGTATGCATATCTTAGCTTCTGTGCCCGAGTAGCAGTCAGTTTACTCTGGGCACGCTTTTCATCCGAACGTGAAAATACAGGTTAAATAGTTTACCAAATAGCTACCCTGACTCTCTACATTGACCCTTTTGGCATAAACTTTCAACACGCTGCTGCTACTGTTTATTATCTGTCACATTATTCCTAGTTATATGTACTTAACTACCTCGTAGCCCTGCACATTAACTCGGTATTGGTACCATGTGTACAGTGTATAGACAAGTTATCATTACTCATTGTGTATTTATTATTACTTTTATTATTATGTTTTACTTTCTATTATTTATCGATCTTATTTCTCTCTGCATTTCACTGTGGTTTACAAAGCATATGACAAATAAAATACAATTTGAATTGATTTGAATGAGAATCAGGCAGGTTCTGGCTCAGCTCTAGAGAGTTAGTTGGCTGGCTATAAAGAGATACCACAGCGAGAGAGGAAGAGAGCAGGGTAGATCACCTTTGTGCAGCTCCTCCTTGCGGTAGAGCCAACTGCAGGAGATGTTGGCAAGGGAAGAATGGCTGTCTCATCCTCCACTACCTGTATCTTCTGGGGATGGTCAGGGCTGAACTCTGGGGGATCTGACACACACACACACACACAAAGGGAGAAAAACACACAAACCCAGACACGAAGAAACCATGTCAGCCATGAAAGGCGACAGCAGTGCAAATAAAATAAAAACCTGTAGAGAAGCGGCGTCCACCAATATCAAAAAAAGACTGAATTCACACAGGAGGCAGGGTGAGAGGTAGGGAGAGAACGAGGTAGGTAGAGAACGAGGGAGGGAGGGAGGGAGGGAGGGAGGGAGGGAGGGAGGGAGGGAGGGAGGGAGGTGGAGGGACAGGCATTAAAACAGCGAGTGACAGTAGTGTTGTCCAACAGCAGCTGCACACAAACACACAGTGACATTCCTTCATGCTCGCACGGAGCAGCAGGCTTTGAAGAGCTGGCTGGCTACAGCCTGCGAAACAGCATCAAAGAATAACATGGCTGTGCTGCAAAGCACACACACAATTAGAACACACTGCCACAAAGCCTGTCTAACTCACAGTCACAACAAAGGAAAACATTAACACACACTCATACACACACACACATACACACACACACACACGCAAACACAGAGAACAGCACAAACACACACAAACAAAACTGCCTGCCATGCACACTATCGTGTCACATTACCATCATGCTTCAAGCCTCATTACCCACCAGCACACACTTTCTTTTTCTCCTACTCATAACTGTGCACACACATATTCAATACTTTATTTGGATCCCAGTGAAACAAATTGAGCATTCACAGTGAAACAAATGAAGTATTCAAAAGCTGTGTATAACAAACAGAGAGAAATATACACATGTATACAACCCACACACTTGAAGAAGGTGTTGACTCCCTCAGACAGCAGAGAGCTGTAGGCCTGACAGGTGATCCTCTGGCCTTGGTGCTGGGAGGACAGGGGGAGGGACAGAGTACTGCTTACTGACACATCACCAAACATTGTGTTCCTAAGAGCCTGATGAGAGGTGAGAGGAAAACATTTGGTGAGTCTATTTTGAACATTCTATAAATCCGTGGCCAGGTTGCAGTTTAAATTAATTAAATAACAAATTCACATTTTTTTCTGTGCTTTGACAGTTGATGAATTTATTCTGTGGTGTGTGTGTGCCATCAGAGCGGCACTGAGACAGGCTGCTTGCACAGAACGCTCACAGTGGTGCTGAGGAAAACATCAGAGAATGATAGAGGCCTCTAGTGGCCAAATGGCCATTTTATCATGCGCAGCATCAATGAGGGCTTCCACCATGCTTCCTCCATTTTAAAGTAGTCAAAGTAGTCAACTGGGTGGGGATTCCTATGGGTTGTAGCCTCAGTGGTGGTGCCCACGCTGTCACAGATCCTAGAATGGCACAGATATAAAGATTAAACCTCTATCTATCTCTGTGAGTAAAACGCATTATCCTCTCCTGCTTTCCCACTCCTTGCTCTTCCCCTCATATGACTTTCACTCACTACTCACCGTTCTTACCTGAGCTAGCTAGCTAACTAATGTCTACACGTAATGGCAGCGTTTGATAACACATTTAATGCAAGTGTAAAGCCAACTCATGGAAAACAGTTCACAGGTGAAGTTACAATTATGTTAACAGGATATTGTTGCCTAATCGTTGACGTTAGCCCATTTTGACGTAGCATGCAAGTCTGTGTTGATGAGGGCAGTCCAAAACAGGCCCCTCGTCCTGCAGGTAGAACAAGGCTTTTCAAAACTCAGTTAGGCCTATTGCTTGCCTGTTTTTTCAAATGGCTGCATGCAATCACGCAGTTCTTTGAATAGGCTATGGCAATGGGATAGGCTCCTACTGTCTATAGGCCTATATGCCCTAGGCCTACTACTAGTCATAACAATGAAATCAATTGATATGATCTGGCAATTTGCGGGCGGGTTTTGGTACAAATTACGGGCCGGGTTGCGGCAGCTCTCTGTCCTGATTGGCAGGTTACGGTGCAGTCACGGTATTGTGGCAGGTGCAGACCGGGTGCGGTTTGCAAAAACTTTACCTGCACAAGACTGTAGTTTAGGGTCTCCATTGACTCCTCCACGGCCCACAGACTGGCTCCCCTTTAACATTCCCTCCCCTCACCTGGTTGGGCCCAGGCTCCAGGAGATGTTGGCCTGGGGGTTGCTGCTCCCAGACAGGCAGTCCAGGCTGAGGTTTTGGCCCCGACGCAGCTCTTTCTGCTTGGCTTCGATTGTCACACTCACTGCAGGGACTGGGGAGGGGTGGAGGGGTAGAGGAGAGAGGACAAGACACCGCTGTCAACATACTGAGGCTGCTGATTCTGTCTTTGTAGCATAACTTTAGGCTATATCTTGAATGTACCTATCATCTTGAATATACCTATCATCCTGAATCCGCCTATCATCTTGAATCTACCTATCATCTTGAATCTACCTATCATCTTGAATTCACCTATCATCTTGAATCCACCTGTCATCTTGAACATAGCTATCATCTTGAATCCACCTATCATCTTGAATATAGCTATCATCTTGAATATACAGTGCCTTGCGAAAGTATTCGGCCCCCTTGAACTTTGCGACCTTTTGCCACATTTCAGGCTTCAAACATAAAGATATAAAACTGTATTTTTTTGTGAAGAATCAACAACAAGTGGGACACAATCATGAAGTGGAACGACATTTATTGGATATTTCAAACTTTTTTAACAAATCAAAAACTGAAAAATTGGGCGTGCAAAATTATTCAGCCCCCTTAAGTTAATACTTTGTAGCGCCACCTTCTGCTGCGATTACAGCTGTAAGTCGCTTGGGGTATGTCTCTATCAGTTTTGCACATCGAGAGACTGACATTTTTTCCCATTCCTCCTTGCAAAACAGCTCGAGCTCAGTGAGGTTGGATGGAGAGCATTTGTGAACAGCAGTTTTCAGTTCTTTCCACAGATTCTCGATTGGATTCAGGTCTGGACTTTGACTTGGCCATTCTAGCACCTGGATATGTTTATTTTTCAACCATTCCATTGTAGATTTCGCTTTATGTTTTGGATCATTGTCTTGTTGGAAGACAAATCTCCGTCCCAGTCTCAGGTCTTTTGCAGACTCCATCAGGTTTTCTTCCAGAATGGTCCTGTATTTGGCTCCATCCATCTTCCCATCAATTTTAACCATATTAACTGTCCCTGCTGAAGAAAAGCAGGCCCAAACCATGATGCTGCCACCACCATGTTTGACAGTGGGGATGGTATGTTCAGGGTGATGAGCTGTGTTGCTTTTACGCCAAACATAACATTTTGCATTGTTGCCAAAACGTTCAATTTTGGTTTCATCTGACCAGAGCACCTTCTTCCACATGTTTGGTGTGTCTCCCAGGTGGCTTGTGGCAAACTTTCAACGACACTTTTTATGGATATCTTTAAGAAATGGCTTTCTTCTTGCCACTCTTCCATAAAGGCCAGATTTGTGCAATATACGACTGATTGTTGTCCTATGGACAGAGTCTCCCACCTCAGCTGTAGATCTCTGCAGTTCATCCAGAGTGATCATGGGCCTCTTGGCTGCATCTCTGATCAGTCTTCTCCTTGTATGAGCTGAAAGTTTAGAGGGACGGCCAGGTCTTGGTAGATTTGCAGTGGTCTGATACGCCTTCCATTTCAATATTATCGCTTGCACAGTGCTCCTTGGGATGTTAATAGCTTGGGAAATCTTTTTGTATCCAAATCCGGCTTTAAACGTCTTCACAACAGTATCTCGGACCTGCCTGGTGTGTTCCTTGTTCTTCATGATGCTCTCTGCGCTTTTAACGGACCTCTGAGACTATCACAGTGCAGGTGCATTTATACGGAGACTTGATTACACACAGGTGGATTGTATTTATCATCATTAGTCATTTAGGTCAACATTGGATCATTCAGAGATCCTCACTGAACTTATGGAGAGAGTTTGCTGCACTGAAAGTAAAGGGGCTGAATAATTTTGCACGCCAAATTTTTCAGTTTTTTATTTGTTAAAAAAGTTTGAAATATCCAATAAATGTCGTTCCACTTCATGATTGTGTCCCACTTGTTGATTCTTCACAAAAAAATACAGTTTTATATCTTTATGTTTGAAGCCTGAAATGTGGCAAAAGGTCGCAAAGTTCAAGGGGGCCGAATACTTTCGCAAGGCACTGTAGCTAATGCTTTCCTCCTCTATTAGTCAGGCCCATAAAGGCTAATATTAATCCACTCATGCACAGAGCCCGGTCTGTAGGTCTGTAAGACTCACACTGGACTATAAGTTTGACAGAGGCGTTGAGGACAATCTTGGCCTTATTGGTGGCATTACAGCGGTAGGTAGCCATGTTGTCACTGGGCTGGAGGCGCACAACCAGTTCTTTGGACATGCCTTTATCAGAGGGCACCTGTTTGGGGTAGTCTAATAAAACCTTACCATCCTGCGGTGTGGAGAGGAGAGTAGAGAATGGAGGACATGGTACTACTGTACAGACAGAGAGTCTCAACTGCTACAACCTATTACAACTTAAACAATCGCAATGTATGCTGTCATACAATACACACATGTACACACTCTGTACCAGTTAATGGTTCCTTTGGGGCTTCCCCCACTAGAGAAGCAGATGAGGCGTATGATGGTCCCTGAGCTCAGAGGAACCCCTGGGGGAGGGGCTTCTATCCACACCTTCTGAGGAGGGTCTGAAAGGGGAGGGGGGAGGAGGAGAGATAAATATGAGTGAAGGGGAGGGGGGGACAGAGACAAAGGGGGAGAGAGAGGGGAGTGTGTAAGGGAGAGAGAGACCAGGGAGGGAGAGAGAGAGAGAGAGAGAGATAGAGAGAGCGAGGAGAGGAGAGGGAGGGCGGGAAAGAGTGAGGAGGTTGTGTCTGTATTGTTATAGTTATCGAAAGCACACATTGCTATTGTTGGGATTGTTACTGTACAATGCATAGTTAAGTTCTGGTTGTGCAAGGTTTGTTCAAAGTTATACTTGTCATAGTCATTCAATAGAGATTCACAACAACCATTCGGGTTATAGGGTTGTTGTTGTCATAGTTCTATCCAGAGACTCACAGAAAACAATGAGGTTGTTGGACTGGCTCTTGGAGAAGCGTGTGCCATTGCTGAAGGTCTCACAGGTGAGGGGCAGCCCGTTCTCCTCCCGAGAGACAACATGGGTTAGACATGGTTGTCTTCCCCCCGTGGTCTCCCTGGAGACAGGAAAGGACACGTGACAACGTCAGGAAGAGACAGGAAGTTCTAGTGTCCCTGAACATTTTCCTTGGTGATAAATACACAGTAAGCTGCTCACAGGAAATACAATAATAATACTGTTTTGATGATGGAAATTAGCTTTGTGGCTCTCTAACTCTTGTGCTCTACTTACATTGTGCCTGGTCCCTGATAATAAACAAACAAATAAATCACATTCATATGCTTCTTCCTGCAGGCAAAACCCGTAATAAATTGAATCAAACACCCATTTGCTCCTGTATGATGCTAGTCATGTCTGTTTTGCACACCGGGTTTAAGGCTTTTATTGAGATGATTAGTGCAAAAGCCTTTTTTAGAGAGAAACAGACACAAGAAGGAACGCGTTCACAAAGAATCACCACTGAGGTGTCAGTCTTTATTAACCCTCAGACGTATTCAGGCACATTAAAGCTGGATAGAATGCAGCTGTAAATGCTAGATCAAATGAAAAATTATTTCTCCAAATGAACAAAGAGCCGGGAAAATGGTTCTCTCAACTCCCATGTCAGCTTTTATTCACTTTTATCTCATTAACATACTAAAAAGCCGAGAGAGAAGAATACAGGGACACTTTTTGAGGCTTCACTCATTGGCAAAGCCTTGTGTAGTATTTCTTTTTTATTTCTTTTTTTATTTCAGTTGAGAACAAGTTCTCATTTACTGTCACGCCCTGACCTTAGAGAGATTTTTATGTCTCTATTTTGATTTGGTCAGGGTGTGATTTGGGTGGGCAATCTATGTTCAGTTTTCTATGTTTTGTATTTCTTTGTTTTGTCCGGGTATGGTTCTCAATCAGGGACAGCTGTCTATCGTTGTCTCTGATTGGGAACCATACTTAGGTATTCTTTTCCCACCTGTGTTTTGTGGGTAGTTATTTTCTGTTTAGTGTTTTCTGCACCTGACAGAACTGTTCGTTGTCGTTTCTCACTGTGTTATTTTGTTTTAGTGTTCAGTGTTAATAAAAATCATGAACACTTACCACGCTGCACTTTGGTCCGATCCTTCCTCATGAGATGACCGTTACAGAACTACCCACCACAAGCGGATCAAGCAGCGTGGTATGGAGGAGCAGAGGGTTCAGGACTCCTGGACATGGAAGGAGATACTGGACGGAAAGGGAATATCGCCATCCGAAAGAGGAACTGGAGGCAGCAAAAGCTGAGAGGCGGCGATATGAGGCAAGTCAGCAAAGCAGGCACGTGAGATAGCCCCCAAATTTTTTTGGGGGGGGGCACATGGGGAGATTGGCGAAGTCAGGCTATAGACCTGAGCAAACTCCCCGTGCTTACCGGAAGCAGCGTGGTACTGGTCAGGCACCGTGTAAAGCGCACGGTGTCGCCAGTGAGCACTCATAGCCCGGTGCGCTATATGCCAGTCCTCCGCAAGTGCCACACGAGAGAGGGCATCCAGCCAGGGCAGATTGTGGCAGCTCAGCGCGTTTGGACTCCGGTGCGTTGTTTCGGCCCAGGATATCCTTCGACGGCTCTGCGCACTGTGTTTCCAGTGCGCTGGGACTGTTCAGTGCATCCTATGCCTGCGCTCCGCCCGTGCCGGGCTAAAGTGGGCATTCAGCCAAGTGGAGAGGTGCAACTGGTAAGCACCAGATCTCCAGTGCTCCCCCACAGCCCGGTTCGACCTGTGCCTGCACTCTGGAGGGGCCGGGCTAAAGTGGGCATTCAGCCTGGAGGAGTGGTGCCAAGGCTGCGCACCAGAGCTCCAGTGCTCCCCCACAGCCCGGTTCATCCTGTGTCTCCTCTAGGGACCAGGCCTCCTGTAGGTCTCCCCTGCCTGGTGGGCTCTGTGGCAGCTCCGCGCACTAGGCTGTCTCTGCATCTCCTCCCTCCAGCGACGCCCTCCAGTCCGGAGCCTCCAACAATGGTGCCAGGTCCGGGGCCCGCAACGAAGGTCCCCAGTCCGGGGCCCGCAAAGAGGATGCCCAGTCCGGGGTCCCCAACGAGGGTGCCCAGTCTGGGGACCCAAGGAGGGTGCCCAGTCCGGGGGCCCGCTACGAGGGTGCCCAGTCCGGGGCCCGCAACGAGGGTGCCCAGTCCGGGGCCCGCAAAGAGTGTCCCCAGTCTGGGGTCGGCGGCGAGGGTCCCCGCACTAGAGGCGCCACGAAAGTGGGCCAAGCCAGAGGTGGAGCGGGGTCTACGTCCCGCACCAGAGCCGCCAACGCGGAGAAATGCCCACCCAGACCCTCTCCTATAGGTTCAGGTTTTGCGGCCGGAGTCCGCACCTTTGGGGGGAGGGCACTGTCACGCCCTGACCTTAGAGAGCTTTTTATGTCTCTATTTTGGTTTGGTCAGGGTGTGATTTGGGTGGGCACAGTTTTCTATGTTTTGTATTTCTATGATTTTCTATCTCTATATTTTTTGGCCGGGTATGGTTCTCAATCAGGGACAGCTGTCTCTGAATGGGAACCATACTTAGGTAGCCTTTTCCCACCTGTGTTTTGTGGGTAGTTATTTTCTGTTTAGTGTTTTCTGCACCTGACAGAACTGTTCGTTGTCATTTCTCACTTTGTTATTTTGTTTTAGTGTTCAGTGTTAATAAAAATCATGAACACTTACCACGCTGCGCTTTGGTCCGATCCTTCCTCATCAGACGACCGTTACATGTACAACTGCGACCTGGCAAAGAAAAGGCAAAGCAGTGCGACAAAAACAACACAGAGTTACACATAGAATAAACAAACATACAGTCAGTAACACAATAGAAAAGTATATATACAGTGTGTGCAAATGTAGTGAGATTAGGGAGGTAAGGCAATAAATAGGCCATAGTGGCGAAATAATTACAATTTAGCAATTGAACACTGGAGTGATAGATGTGCAGAAGATGAATGTGCAAGTAGAGATACTGGAGTGCAAAGGAGCAAAAATAAATAACAATATGGGGATGAGGTAGTTGGGTGGGCTATTTACAGATGGGAAATGTACAGGTGCAATGATCGGTAAGCTGCTCTGACAGCTGATGCTTAAGTTAGTGAGGGAGATATAAGACTCCAGCTTCAGTGATTTTTGCAATTCGTTCCAGTCATTGGCAGCAGAGAACTGGAAGGAAAGGCGGCCAAATGAGGAGTTTGCTTTGGGGATGACCAGTGAAATGTACCTGCTGGAGCACGTGCTACAGGTGGGTGCTGCTATGGTGACCAGTGAACTGAGATAAGGGGGGGCTTTACCTAGCAAAGACTTATAGATGACCTGGAGCCAGTAGGTTCGGTGACGAATATGAAGCGAGGGCCAGCCAACGAGAGTATACAGGTCGCAGTGGTGGGTAGTACATGGGGCTTTGGTGACAAAACGGATGGCACTGTGATAGACTACATTAAATTTGGTGAGTAGAGTGTTGGAGGTTATTTTGTAAATGACATCGCCGAACTCAAGGCTTGGTAGGATAGTCAGTTTTACGAGGGTATGTTTGGCAGCATGAGTGAAGGATGCTTTGTTGTGAAATAGGAAGCCGATCCTAGATTTAATTTTGCATTGGAGATGCTAAATGTGAGTCGGGAAGGAGAGTTTACAGTCTAGCCAGACACCTAGGTATTTGTAGGTGTTCACATATTCTAAGTCAGAACCGTCCAGAGTAGTGATGCTAGATGGGCGGGCAGGTGTGGGCTGCGATCGGTTGAAGAGCATGCATTTAGTTTTACTTGCATTGAAGCTCTTTTGGAAGTTTGTTAACACAGTCTCCAAAGAAGGGCCAGAAGTATACAGAATGGAGTCGTCTGCGTAGAGGTGGATCAGAGAATCACAAGCAGCAAGAGCGACATCATTGATGTATACAGAGAAAAGAGTTGGCCCGAGAATTGAACCCTGTGGCACCCACATTGAGACTGCCAGAGGTCCGGACAACAGGCCCTCCGATTTGACACACTGAACTCAATATGAGAAACCAGACGAAGCAGTCATTTGAGAAACCAAGGCTGTTGAGTCTGCCGATAAGAATGGTGTGATTGACAGAGTCGAAAGCCTTGTCCATGTCGATGAAGATGGCTGCACAGTATTGTCTTTTATCGATCGTGGTTATGATGTCGTTTAGGACCTTGAGCGTGGCTGAGGTGTTCCCATGACCAGCTCGGAAACCAGATTGCATAGCAGATTCGGTACGGTGGGATTCGAAATGGTTGGTGATCTGTTTGTTAACTTGGCTTTCGGAGACTTTAGAAAGGTAGGGTAGGGTAGATATAGATCTATAACACTTTGGATCTAGAGTGTCTCCCCCTTTAAAGAGGGGGAAGACCGCTGTAGCTTTCCAATCTTTAGGGATCTCAGACGATACGAAAGAGAGGTTGAACAGGATAGCAATTGCTGCAGATAATTTTAGAAAGAGAGGGTCCAGATTGTCTATCCCAGCTGATTTGTAAGGGTCCAGATTTTGCAGCTCTTTCAGAACATCAGCTATCTGGATTTGGGTGAAGGAAAAATGGATTAGGCTTGGGAAAGTTGCTGTGGGGGGTGCAGAGCTGTTGACCAGGGTATGGGTAGCCAGGTGGAAAGCATGGCCAGCCGTAGAAAAATGCTTATTGAAATTCTCGATTATCGCAGATTTATCAGTGGCGACATTGTGACATGATGTAAATATATCACTAGCCACTTTAAACAATGCTACCTTATATAATGTTACTTACCCTACATTATTCATCTCATATGCATGCGTATATACTGTACTCTATATCATCGACTGCATCCTTATGTAATACATGTATCACTAGCCACTTTAACTATGCCACTTTGTTTACATACTCACCTCATGTATATACTGTACTCGATACCATCTACTGTATCCTGCCTATGCTGCTCTGTACCATCACTCATTCATATATCCTTATGTACATATTCTTTATCCCCTTACACTGTGTATAAGACAGTAGTTTTGGAATTGTTAGTTAGATTACTTGTTGGTTATTACTGCATTGTCGGAACTAGAAGCACAAGCATTTCGCTACACTCGCATTAACATCTGCTAACCATGTGTATGTGACAAATAAAATTTGATTTGATTTCATTTAATTTGATTCCTAGCCTCAGTGCAGTGCGCAGCTGGGAGGAGGTGCTCTTATTCTCCATGGGCTTTACAGTGTCCCAGAACTTTTGAGAGTTTGTGCTACAGGATGCAAATTTCTGTTTGAAAAAGCTAGCCTTTGCTTTCCTAACTGACTGTGTATAATGGTTTCTAACTTCCCTGAAAAGTTGCATATCGCGGGGGCTATTCGATGCTAATGCAGTACGCCACAGGATGTTTTTGTGTGGGTCAAGGGCAGTCAGGTCTGGAGTGAAGCAAGGGTTAAATCTGTCCTTAGTTCAACATTTTTTAAGTGGGGCATGCTTATACAAGATGGTGAGGAAAACACTTTTAAAGAATAACCAAGCATCCTCTACTGATGGAATGAGGTCAATTTCCTTCCACGATACCTGGTCCAGGTCGATTAGAAAGGCCTGCTCGCTGAAGTGTTTTAGGGAGTGTTTGACAGTGATGAGGGGTGGTCGTTTGACTGCGGACCCATTATGGATGCAGGCAATAAGTTAGTGATCCCTAAGATCTTTGTTGAAGACAGCAGAGGTGTATATAGATGACAGGTTGGTCAGGATGATATCTATGAGGGTGCCCGTGTTTACAGATTTAGAGTTGTACCTGGTAGGCTCCCTGATAATTTCTGTGAGATTGAGGGCATCTAGCTTAGATTGTAGGATGCCAGGGTGTTAAGCATATCCTAATATAGACTGAATAGTGGGACTTTGTTCAGAGCGGAGAGAGAATGAAGAACAGATTCAACGTGGTCAAGGTGGAAACTCTACACGGGGAAGAATAATATGTGTTCTTTCAGAATCTAAGGCTTCTCTCACAGATGCTTGTCATTGGGCACTCGAGATGTACAAATTGGACTGTCTGAAATCTGAATTAAGTATTTTAAGTGTGTATTGACCTCAATTCAATTTAAAATACATAAAGAAGCCACAGCAGGCAACCAATTCATGTACCGAAATTACAGATGGTTTTACACAAAAAGTCAAAGAGTTCTTTCCATTGCTGTCCTCTATTGGTAGGCATAGGCACTATAAAGGGAAAGCTAGCTGTGAGCTGCCCAGGGACACAAGTCGCCCAGGGACGCGAGCCTACCAGACGAGCTAAATGCCCTTTTAAATTATTTGTATTGTCGTTTTTATTGTTTCTTTTTACGATATTACAACAATGCACCCAGACTCCCCGCCCGCATCCTGCCATGCCACAGCCCCACTCCAAAACAGACCAAATAAAAAACAAGGCTGCAAAGCAACAAAATGTGGAAAAATTCAGGGGTGTGAATACCCCCCAAATGCACCGCACACACAAAGATAGAAAAGAAAACAAACTTTTCATTTTTCACCCAACCCCCCCCCCCCCCCCCCTCCCCCCATAACAACTATTACAACAAAAGGAACATTTAAATAATAATAACAATTAAAATTATAATAAAATACATCCCTACCCCAACCAGTCATCTATGTATGTCTGTAGTATATCAGGCCATTACATATTGTTATCATTTTCTATCTCAAGTTTACCATTCATTTTATGAATCAATCTGTCATATGAAGCTGTTTCTGCCAAGGCCACATTCCATTCCTTATAAGAGGGAGGATCCTTCTGGGAATTTGTTGTTGTTTTGTTCTACCTTTAGCAAACAATCTCTAAGCTGGAGATACCTCCAAAAGTCTTGTTTCTGTAAATTATACTTGGACTTTAGCTCTTCAAAAGAGGTAAAAGTAATTTTCTTGATTAAGACAACCAATGTTCTTTATCCCCTTTCTATACCAATCTTTCCAGAAAACCATGTGTCCATCTATTTTCAATTTAGGGTTGTTCCATAACGAAGCATAGCTTAACAAGAAAGGTGAAGATCTCTCTCTCCTATGAATCTGGCTCCATAGATTTTTAGTATGAGACATTATTGGATTCTGGGGTCCCACATTTTGTTGACTCAAATAATCTGATGCTCCGAAAGGTGTCAACCAAGATTGACCTAGTCGAGTTCTCAATAAAGAGAGAGACTATTTGGGAAGCCACAAAGGCTCCTTGACACAATTGCATGTTAGGGAGCTTTAATCCTCCCTTCTCAGTCTTCTCAGTCCTCCCTTCTCAGTCTTTGCCTATAATATCACTAGTTTCATCTTGGCCCAAACAAACTCAGTAATCATTTTGTCTATGGATTTAAAAGTATAGACAGGTATGGATAGCGGTAACATGCTGATGACGTAATTCAGTTTAGGAGCTATGACCATCTTTATAACCTGTATCCTACCCCATAATGAGATTTGTAGTGTATCCCAGCTCTTAAACTGGAGTTTAATTTTTTTGTTCAATAGTGGGTCAAGATTTTCAGAAATCAGACACTAGACACTATCCCCAGGTACCTCAAGTTTTTAGGGACCCATTGAAACCTCAGACATTTCTCATTTCTCATTTCTCAGACATTTTTTGATAGAGGCATTGCTTCAGATTTGGTCCAGTTTTCTTTATAGCCCGATATCTCTGAGAATCCATTTACCAGGTCCAGTAAAGGTGGTATGGCGAGTTGGAGGTCTTATATTATTTGTAATATGTC
This sequence comes from Oncorhynchus mykiss, assembly GCF_013265735.2. NCBI lineage: Eukaryota > Metazoa > Chordata > Actinopteri > Salmoniformes > Salmonidae > Oncorhynchus > Oncorhynchus mykiss. The sequence continues at coordinate 14,963,003 of NC_048567.1, read as the reverse complement.
GTCTGCATAAAGCAGTAGTTTATTCTCCCTACCTCCCATATGAATCACTTTGATTGACTTACGCAGCCTAATGGCTTCGGCTAATGGTTCTAATGCTAATAATAAATAGGAGGGGTGAGAGACAGTCACCTTGTTTCGTGCCTCATCCTACAGAAAATTGAGATGATCGTAATCCGTTAGTGACTACTGTGGATTTGGGGTCATTGTACAGAAGTTTCATAATATTTGGAAGCCCTGTCCAAATCCAAATGTATTTACAGTATAATGCAGGTAGTCCCAGCCCACCCTATCAAAGGCTTTCTCTGCATCTAGGGATAAGGCTGCCACTGAAGTATCAAAATATTTTGCCTTCCAGATGACATGCAATAGGCGTCTAAGATGATCAGATGAAGTTCTGCCATTCACAAATCCACCCTGATCTGGATTTATGATTTTCAAAATGATATGATTCACCTTCATGTCCAGAATTTTTGTTAACAATTTTCCATCACAACCCATGGGGATCTGTTCCCTTTCTGAGGAATAGGGGGATTACTGCATCACTCATAGAAGGTGGGATCTCACCTGTGTCAATCGATGTGTTAAATGTTTTCAATATTTCTGGGCTAAGCTGCTCTGCAAACCTTTTATAGAAATCACTGGGTATCCCATATAACCCTGAAGTTTTACCACTGGGTGCTTGTCTTATAGTTTCGGTCAATTCCTCCAAAGTAATAGGGCGGTCGAGCCAGATCCTGTCTTCCTCTGTTAATTTAGGAAGGTTCAGATTCTGAAAGAATGCCTCTGCTTTCGGCATATCTAAAGGGCCATCTGAAGTATAAAGTTCCTGATAGAAGTCTCCAAATACATTGTTTATTTCTTTATGATTGGTAATCAGCTTGCCTGTCCGATTTCTGATTCCACCTACTTGCCTATCTGTTTCTCTAGATTTCAATTTACTGGCAAACAATTTCCCTGCCTTTACACCAGATTCGTACCATCTCTGCTTCAGCCTGTACAGGGAATATTCCGCTTTTTTACTGAATAAAATATTCAGCTCGTATTTGGTTTTCGTCAGATTTACCAGATACATGTTTTAAGCTCTGTTTCAAGTTGATACATTTTCTGTTTATCTAGTTTGTTAATAGTAGCGGATTGTTGTATCATTACTCCACATACTGTATGTACGCTTTAAAATCTTCCCAGATATGTATCTGTTTCACACTGTTGTTGTTTGTTTCAAATAATATCGTAATGTGTGTTTTAAGGAATTCACAAAACACCTTGTCCTATAAGAGGCTGGTGTTCATTCGCTAATATTTACAATTTTCTCTTACTTCTCCTATTCCAACAGTCAGATCAATGATTGCATGATCTGTTATAGCTATCGTGCCTACATTGCAAGAACCCACTTAACTCAGACAGAGTGTGAGATCAGAAAGTAGTCAATGCTTGAATAAACAGTGTGCCTATTTGAAACTAATGTGTAATCATGAGCGGTTGGATTGGTCAATCTCCATATTTCATAAAGACCAACATCTTTACACAGTGTTTTAATTGCTTCTTGAGTTTTTGAGGCCCTGGTTAGACCAGTTTTTTATTTATCTAAATAAGCATCAGAGCCTGATTATAATCCCCCCCTAGTATCAGACAAAAATCACCGAAATCCAATGTTATTTTGTTAAATTGAAGGAAGAAGTCTGGGTCCTCCTCATTTGTGTAATGTCTGCTTCCAACGCACACCCTCAAACACGTAGATAGCCTGAACGCAGCTCACTTTCCAGCCCACTTTCCAGCTCACACTATCAAACACTTAGATACCCTGAATGCAGCTCACTCTCTAGATCCCAATCACCTGAATTTTAATCACCTGTTCACACACCTGTATGCCATTATCACACACTATTTAGTTCAGTTCTTTGCACCCCATCACTGTGAGGTATTGTTTGTTTTGTGACATTTTTCAGAGCGCTGGGTTTCCTGTGATTTACGCCTCCCATGTATGATAGTTTTGGCCTGCCTCAATAACAACGCCTCTTGCCTATACCCTACCTGTACTTTAGGCTATCGGATTTCCTGTTATCAACCTATTGCCTGATCTCCCGGACTACATTACTAGCCTTTTCCCTACCTGTACTGTTGCCCTTTTGGACCGCTGTATATGACCTTCTGCCTGCAACTGGACCCAGCTACCTGCCTCCTTCTGTGGTCCTTTACAATAAACACCTGCTGCACCCTGTGCTTGAAACCAGCTCTCTGTCTCCCCTTGTGTTCATTAGAATTTGGGGCATGAATATTTCCCAATATTATATTTTGTCCTGAAATCGTTAAATTATTTTTCCACTTGAACATGTATACCTTTGGAAAATAGAATAGAAACACCTATTTTTGGGGGGTTGAATGTATTATGGTAAGCACTAGCCACCCATCTGTCTCCCACCCTAGGAGCATCCTTTTCCAGTAGGTGGTTCTTGGAGCATAACCACGTCTGAGTGTTTTTGTTGAAGACAATTCAATACCTTAAGTCTTTTTAAATATGAACCTAGTCCGTTCATATTCCACAACGTAACTTTAATCACATTGGTCATATCAGAAAGGTTGTAAATATATTATTACCACAACATGACGAGTGTTAGAATATAAAAAAAAATGCGTTTCTGATAGCCACTGCTTAGCAAATCAATGAAAGCGAACGACTGGTAGTACCCCCCACCTAGAACACCAAACTTTCCATAGAACAAATATGTCATAAACATCCCCCAACCCCACAGGGTACAAAAAAATGTACGTCCAAAATTAACAAACTCACTACCCCTAAACCAGGCTTTCGTCCATGTGAAGTGTCCGAGGTCTTCCGAGCGATGAAGCTCCAACTAGAATTACCATGTTTACCAACGCCAAATATAGGCATGACCATATACATTTTGAAATGACAGATATGACATGTCATAGAGATTACATAAATCAACCAAAACATCAAAAATAAAGACAGGCTGACCCTTATTCTCGCAAAGACAAGAGATGACCTTTCTCGTGAAGACTGATACATGAACTGTATAACTCCAAAAGTCAGGAATGTAAACTGAGGTCAGACACAAAAGAGAGACTGGTATAAGTCATAATGATAACTTAAAATAAGCTGACTAACACTGGCTTGTGCCCGTCACTCATGGCACGAACACGCCTGTTGTGGTCTATATTGGCCCACTATTGCTGTTATTAGAATGAAAACTAAAATAATATATAGTATGTTTATCCCCACTATAGTCATAGTACAGCATGGAATGCTTTGACTATAGTCTTGCTTAATCTAGTACTATAATGATGTCAGCTGTAAACCAGAAAGATAAATTACAGGCAACATTCATAGCATAAACACTCGATGAGACAGTTACTCACAACATGGGAAGTTCTATCGCCTTAGAGAAAAATGTTAGTCCATCCGTGATGAACCATTGCCACCATGTGGAACTTCCAAAGCCTACCACGCTACTCAATTTGTTCGGCCTCATTGACGTCCATGACGCACTCATTTGCCTCTTTTGGGTTCGTGAAATGATGTAATGATCCTCTCAAAGTAACCCAGAATACGGCAGGATATTGCTTCGAGTATTTCAGTCCTCGTTTCATGCACATATGCCTCACCTCCGTGAACGCATTTCTCTTGTCTTGAACCTCTTTGGAAAAGCCAAACTCACATTGGTCCCCTTCCATTGAAAAGTCCTAAGTTCTTTGGCTCTGAGCGGGAACTTCTCCCTGTCAATGTATGGTAAGAATTTCACCAGAATAGGCCGGGGGTTGCGTGCGGATGGTCCTGGGTTCAGTGTCGTCGGTGTCCGATGTGTTCTCTCGATGGGCATGATGTTAACATCCTCCGGTGTGTTATCAAAGTTGCATAAAGGTTGCATAAATTGTCTTTCACACAATCTTCCATATTTATGTGGATCTTGGGAACTCCTCTGATCCGAAGTGTGTTTCTCCGACTATAATTGTCCTGGTATTGAAGTAGTTTTGTGAGTTTTTCGATCACAGTCTCCATTTTTTTAACAGTGTCGTTTAGGCGGTTGTTCTTGTCCTCCACGTTTGATATCCTCTCTTCTGCGTGTGTAACTTGGTTGTCGAGTGTGTCCACTTTTGTTTTCAGTGCACCCATTGTATGTTTTATTTCAGCCACATTTCGCCCACTTTCGCAATTTTCTCTTCGAGATTTTTGTTCATTTTGCGAATCTCATTTTGAACTCGGTCATCAGGCTGTTCTTCTCCGCCATGTTCCTTGCTAGCTGCAGGTAGGGACAAGATGTTCATGTTTTTCGTCAAAGTGTCTGCTTATGTGCGTTTCCAAGTAGTTTTTTCGTGTAACCGATATTTGGACAGTTAGTTAACAAAATGTGTAACTAGGAGTTGAATAATTGGTTAAAATATAGTTGGAGCTCCACAGCCTCTTAAGGGCTTGTAACTAAGCATTTCCTGGTAAGGTCTACCTGTTGTATTCTGCGCATGTGACAAATACAATTTGATTTGATTTGAAGTGGCTGCAGAGCAATACAAGTGACATGGGCACTCTGTACCATACATTCCATTATACACAATGTCCACATATTTACGTATTTACAAAAAAAGCAGATATGCAGATCTACCAAATCACTCCTCTAGTGCAGAGTGGCTTTACACTTTGCTAGGAGGCTATGTCAACATTAGCCAAGCCTTGCAGTAGTGTTTGAACCTAAGACTGGCAGAAACAGTTTTTATCTCAGCCGGGAGTTTGTTCCACTCTACCTCTGTCGTTCTGAACTGAACTGCTCTTGAATCGACATGGCACAAAATCTGTGGCACTGCCTCTCGTGGCGTAGGAATGAGAGTCCCTAACAGTAGTAAGATAGTTCTTTAGATGGTGGGGGACTGTACACTGAGGCCAATCTCAGCTTCAACTGATAGCCACTGTAGTTCACTGAGCTAAGAAGGGCCAACATGAGCCTGAGGGCTAAAATTCAGAATGGCCCATTATGTTTTATTCTGAGCTGTCTGTAGCTTGTTCTTGAAGAACTTAGTGAGCTGCTGTACCAGGTAGTACACACCAAAGTGAGGCTGCACTAATGCTGCTGGAAGTGTTTTCTGCCCCATGCTTAAAAGCTTAAAAGCTTCCTTTATCTAGAAATGTGTATTTTCTGTCCATAAATGTCACTTTCTGGTTGACCTTGGCAATTACTTTCTGCCCCATGTGCTCTCCTGTCTGGAACCTGTCTGGTTTAGCTCACTCAAACATTTCCTGAGCTATTTCATGCAAGTAGGTTGATAGTGTATGATGCAGCAGTGGCGGATTTAGGTATGGGCGACATGGGCAGCCGCCCAGGGCTGTATCTTTCCTGGGTTGGCATGTGGCACCCGCACAAAAAATGGTGGCATTTGCGCGATCAGTTTTCTATCGCTCATTGGCACATTACATCAATGATATCAAGTCACCGTGTGGGCCTGTGGGTCAATTAACCTTATCGGAGTGGGCGCCCTGATTCTAGTTTGTGAGCTAGGCAGGGTACTGCCTGGGAAGGTCTCCCACTCAGAAGTACCAGATGGGGAGGGGGGCAGGGGTGCAGGGGAATCTATCAAATAGCGCACCTCTAACTTTGTACAGTACTAATGCAATTAGTCCGGGTAACAATTGGTTACCTGTTCATGAGTCTTATGGCTTGGGGGTAAAAACTGTTGAGAAGCCTCTTTGTCCTGGACTTGGCACTCCGGTACCACTTGCCATGCGGTAGTAGAGAGAACAGTCTATGACTGGGGTGGCTGGGGTCTTTGACAATTTTTAGAGCCTGACACCGCCTGGTGTAGAGGTCCTGGATGGCAGGCAGCTTTGCCCCAGTGATGTACTGGGACGTACGCACTACCCTCTGAAGTGCCTTGCGGTCGGAGGCCGAGCAATTGCCGTACCAGGTCAGGATGCTTTCGATGTTGCAGCTGTAGAACCTTTTGAGGATCTCAGGACCCATGCCAAATCTTTTTAGTTTCTTGGGGGGGAATAGGCTTTGTCGCGCCCTCTTCACGACTGTCTTGGTGTGTTTGGACCAATCTAGTTTGTTGATGATGTGGACACCGAGGAATTTGAAGCTCTCAACCTGCTCCACTACAGCCTCGGCGATGAGAATGGGGACATGCTCGGTGCTCCTTTTCCTGTAGTCCACAATAATTTCCTTAGTCATGGTTACATTGAAGGATACGTTGTTATTCTGGCACCACCTGGCCAGGTCTCTGACCTCCTCCCTATAGGCTGTCTCGTTGTTGTCGGTGACCAGGCTGTCTGTTGTGTCATCAGCAAACTTAATGATGGTGTTGGAGTCGTGCCTGGCCATGCAGTCGTGGGTGAACAGGGAGTACAGGAGGGGACTGAGCACGCACCCCTGGGGAGATCCAGTTTTGAGGATCAGCGTGGCAGATGTGTTGCTACCTACCCTCACCACCTGGGGGCGGCCTGTCAGGAAGTCCAGGATCCAGTTGCAGAGGGAGGTGTTTAGTCCCAGGATCCTTAGCTTGGTGATGAGCTTTGAGGGTATTATTGTGTTGAACGCTGAGTTGTAGTCAATGAACAGCATTCTCACATAGGTGTTCCTTTTGTCCAGGTGGGAAAGGGCAGTGTGGAGTGCAATAGAGATTGCATCATCTGTGGATCTGTTTGGGGGGAATGCAAATTGGATTGGGTCTAGGGTTTCTGGGATAATGTTGTTGATGTGAGCCATTACCAGCCTTTCAAAGCACTTCATGGCTATGGACATGAGTGCTACGGGTCTGTAGTCATTTAGGTAGGTTGCCTTTGTGTTCTTGGGCACAGGGACTATGGTGGTCTGCTTGAAGCATGTTGGTATTACAGACTCAATCAGGGACATGTTGAAAATGTCAGTGAAGACACCTGCCAGTTGGTCAGCACATGCCCGGAGGTCACGTCCTGGTAATCCGTCTGGCCCCGCAGCCTTGTGAATGTTGACCTGTATAAAGGTCTTACTCACGTTGGCTATGGAGAGCGTGATCACACTGTCGTCCGGAACAGCTGATACTCTCATGCATGCCTCAGTGTTGCTTGCCTCAAAGCGAGCATAGAAGTGATTTAGCTCGTCTGGTAGGCTTGTGTCACTTGGCAGCTTGCGGCTGTGCTTCCCTTTCTGGTCTGTAATAGTTTGCAAGCCCTGCCACATCGGACGAGCGTCGGAGCCAGTGTAGTATGATTCAACTTAGCCCTGTATTGACGCTTTGCCTGTTTGATGGTTCGTCGCAGGGCATAGTGGGATTTCTTGTAAGCTTCCGGGTTAGGTTCCGCACCTTGAAAGCGACAGCTCTACCCTTTAGCTCAGTGCGAATGTTGCCTGTAATCTATGGCTTCTGGTTGGGATATATACGTACAGTCACTGCGGGGACGACGTCCTCAATGCACTTATTGATAAAGCCAGTGACTGATGTGGTGTATTCCTCAATGTCATCGGAGAGAATCCCGGAACATTCCAGTCTGTGATAGCAAAGCAGTCCTGTAGTTTAGCTTCTGCTTCATCTGACCATTTTTTTATAGACCGAGTCACTGGTGCTTCCTGCTTTAATTTTTGCTTGTAAGCAGCAATCAGGAGGATAGAGTTGTGGTCGGATTTACCAAATGGATGGCGAGGGAGAGCTTTGTGTGTGTGTGAGCATCTCTGTGTGTGGAGTGCAGGTGATCTAGAATTATTTTCCCTCTGGTTGCACATTTAACATGTTGATAGAGATTTGGTAGAACTGATTTAAGTTTCCCTGCATTAAAGTCTCCGGCCACTAGGAGCGCCGCCTCTGGGTGAATGGTTTCCTGTTTGCTTATTTCCTTATACAGCTGACTGAGTGCAGTCTTAGTGCCAGCATCTGTCTGTGGTGGTAAATAAACAGCCACGAAAATAGCTGAGAACTCTCTAGGCAAGTAGTGTGGCCTGCAGTTTATCACAATATACTCAACTTCAGACGAGCAATATCTAGAGACTTCCTTAAATTTAAATTTAAATTTAACTTTTCGTCTAGTTTATTGTCCAATGATTGCACGGTGGCGAGGGATATTGACGGTAATGGCAGCTTTCCTAGTTGTCTTCTGCGGGTCCAGACGAGGCATCCGGCTCTTCGTCTTCTGCGTCGCTTCCTTTTGCGAATAATTGGGATGTCTGCCCTGTGGGTTGTTTGGAGAATATCGTGTGAGTCCTGCTTGCTGCTGTTGTTGTTGTTGTTGTTGAAGAAATCTTTGTCTAATCCGAGGTTGTCATGCCCTGGCCTTAGTATTTTGTGTTTTCTTTATTATTTTGGCTAGGCCAGGGTGTGACATGGGTTATTTATGTGGTGGGTTTTGTCTAGGGTTTTTTTGTAGGTTATGGGATTGTGGTGTAGTATAGTAGTCTAGGAAAGTCTATGGTTGCCTGGAGTGGTTCTCAATCAGAGGCAGGTGTTTATCGTTGTCTCTGATTGGGAACCATATTTAGGCAGCCACATTCTTTGAGTGTGTCGTGGGTGATTGTTCCTGTCTCTGTGTTTGTTTGCACCAGATAGGGCTGTTTCGGGTTTTCAAGTTTCTTGTTTTTGTATATTGTTCGTTTTATCATCTTCATTAAAGATGTATAAAGATAACCACGCTGCATTTTGGTCCTCCTCTCTTTCGACGGAAGAAAACCATAACAGAGGTGAATGAACGCAGTCCTGATATCCAGAAGCTATTTTCTTACGGTTGCAGAAACATTGTGTACAAAATAATTTACAAATATTGCAAAAAAAAACACATAATAGCACAATTCGTTAGGAGACCGTAAAACGACGGCCATCTCCTCCGGCGCCATCTTGTTAGCGCCAGAGGAGGTGTCTTCACAAATGTTGTCTGAGTCTGAGTCTGAGGATGAGGATGAAGACCCATTTACTCCCACTTGTCCCCAGCAGGATTCTTCAGGTGTGTTTGTGCGCACGTGTGTATGTGTGTGTGCATGTCATGACTTCCGCCGAGGTCGGTCCCTCTCCTTGTTCTGGCGGCGTTCGGCGGTTGACGTCACCGGTCTTCTAGCCATCGCTGATCCATCTTTCACTTTCCGTTGGTTTTGTATTTATTTTCTACACACCTGGTTTTTATTATCCTATTACATGTTCATGTATTTAACCCTCTGTTTCCCTCATGTTTGTTGTACGTGATTATTTCTATGTTCAGTTCGGTTCATGATGGCTGGTTTTTCGACGGGTGCTGTGTGCGTAATATTTACCGTTGATTATTGGTCAAGTGTATTTGTTTACCTTGTGCCTTTATTTTTTGAGTAAAGTACGTTGCGCACTCACTACGCCTGACTTCATGCACCAGCTACACTCACATTCTGACAGAATCATGCACCTACCATATGGAGTCAGCAGGAACAGACAACCCTGGTATAGGGGTCGAGGAGCGCGTCCAGCAGCATGCGGCCATGTTACAACATCTCGGCATCGCCATGGATCGTGTCCTGCAGAATCTGGACCACTGGGAGAGAAGGAAGTTCCTCCAGTGCCTCCACCATCACCACCAAGGACGCCACTACTCACCCCTCCTTCACCCGGTCCCAGTGGGATTCGGCTCGATCTTCCGAAAGAGTATGATGGGACGGCTGCGGGAAGTCAGGGGTTCCTACTCTAGCTGGAGCTCTACCTAGCAACCGTCCACCCGGCTCCTTCGGGACGTGAGAGCATGTCCGCCCTCATCTCCTGTCTCTCAGGGAAAGCCCTGGACTGGGCCAACGCCGTATGGAAGGAAGGAGGGGCGGTGATGGACCAATTCGAAGATTTCACCCAGTTTTCGACCACCCACCTGAGGGTAGAGCGGCGGGTGAACGTCTCGTCCAACTTAGCCAGGGGACGAGGAGCGCACAGGAGTTCTCTCTGGACTTTCGGACCCTGGCCGCCAACGCGGGATGAATGACAGGGCCCTGATCGATCACTACCGTTGTAGTTTAAGTGAGGACGTCCGTCGAGAGTTGGCCTGCAGGGACATCACTCTCACCTTTGTCCAGCTGGTGGACCTGTCCATCCGGTTGGATATCCTGCTGACTGCCCGTGGACGTCCAGATCGGGGTCTTTCAATTCCATCCCCCAGCACCACAGCTCCTACGCCCATGGAGCTGGGAGGTGCTGCACGTAGGGCGACCGGAGTAGGGGCCGGTCCATCCATCTGTGGCCGCAGAGGGCACACTGCCGGTCGGTGCTGGAGAGGTTCCTCTGGAAGTCGAGGAAGCAGGCAGGGCACTCTTGTATCACCCCAGGTAAGTCGGCACCAGGCTCACCCAGAGGCCTCTGTTGCACACCTGTTTGTGTATATACATTTTCCTGAGTTTTCCCCGCATTCCCAGCAAAAGGCGCTCATAGATTCAGGCGCAGCTGGGAACTTTATTGACAGATCATTTTCCCATAGTTTAGGGATCCTATTGTTCCAGTGGATATGCCCTTCCCAGTTCACGCCCTATATAGTCGAGCATTGGGTTCGGGGCTAATTAGGGAGGCCACCACTCCACTGGGCATGGTGACTCGGGAGGATCACAAGGAGAAAAGTTTTTTCCTTATTGATTCTCCTGTGTTTCCCGTGGTGCTGGGTATAGCCTGGTTGGCCTGTCATGACCCCACCTGGTCACGAGAGTGCTCTGGGAGGTGTTTAGGGGGTTTCCGTTGGTGCGACTATGGTGGAAAGTCCAGACCAGGTCTCCACCGTGCGCATCCCCTCTGAATATGCCAATTTGGTAATTGAGGCGACTCAATTACCACCCCATCGACGGGGGGATTGTGCGATAAATCTCCTGCTAGACGCAGCACTTCCAAGGAGTCACGTGTATCCCCTGTCACAAGAGGAGACGGCGGCTATGGAAACATATGTCTCCGAATCCCTGGAGCAGGGGTACATTCGGCCCTCCACTTCACCAGCCTCCTTGAGTTTCTTTTTTGTGAAGAAGAAGGATGGAGGTCTACGCCCGTGTACTGACTATTGAGGCATCAACCAGATCACGGTGAGGTACAGTTACCCCCTACCTCTCATAGCCAGTGCGATTGAGTCAATGTACGGGTTGCGCTTCTTCACAAAATTGTATCTCAGGAGCGCTTACAACCTGGTGCGTATCCGGGAGAGGGACAAGTGGAAGACAGCATTTAGTACACCCTCAGGGCACTACCTCATCATGCCGTACGGGTTGATGAATGCTCCGTCAGTCTTCCAGGCCTTTGTAAAGGAGATTTTCCGGGACCTGCACGGGCAGGGTGTAGTGGTGTATATTGACGACATTCTGATACACAGGGACACATGCTTGGTCAACTGTTGGAGCATGACCTGTACGTCAAGGCTGAGAAATGCCTGTTTTTCCAACAGTCCATCTCCTTCCTAGGGTACCGCATTACCACTTCAGGGGTGGAGATGGAGAATGACCGCATTACAGCCATGCTTAATTGGCCGACTCCCACCACGGTAAAGGAAGTGCAGTGGTTTCTAGGGTTTGACAACTACTACCGGAGGTTTATTCTGGGCTTTGGTCAGGTAGCGGCTCCCATTACCTCACTGCTGAAGGGGGGACCGGTGCGTTTGCAGTGGTCAGCTGAGGCGGACAGGGCTTTTGGTCAGCTGAGGGCTCTGTTTACTTCGGCTCATGTGCTGGCTCATCCGGATCTCTCTTTGGCGTTCATAGTGGAGGTGGACGCGTCCAAGGCTGGGATAGGAGCCATGCTCTCTCAGCACTCGGGTACGCCACCAAAGCTCCGCCCCTGTGCCTTCCTTTTGAAGAAGCTCTGCCCGGTGGAGCGAAACTATGACGTGGGGGACCGAGAGTTGTTGGCTGTCGTCAAGGCTTTGAAGGCTTGAAGACATTGGCTTGAGGGGGCTAAACTCCCTTTTATCATATGGACTGACCACCACAATCTGGAGTACATCCGGGCGGCGAGGAGACTGAATCCTCGCCAGGCAAGGTGGGCCATGTTTTTTACCTGTTTTGTTTTCACCCTATCCTACAGACCAGGTTCCCAGAACGCAAAGGCAGACGCACTGTCCCGGATGTATGACACAGAGGAGCGGCCCATGGATCCCAATCCCATACTCCCGGCCATTTGCCTGATGGCACCGGTAGTGAGGGAGCTGGACGCGGACATCGAACGGGCATTACGTACAGAGCCCAATCGCCTCCAATGTCCAGCGGGGCTGTCTGTATGTTCCGTCTGCTGTCCATGACCGTTTGATCTATTGGGCCCATATGTCACCCTCCTCTGGTCATCCGGGCATCGGTCGGACAGTGCGCTGTCTTAGTGGGAAGTACTGGTGGTCCACTTTAGCTAAGGACGTGAGGGTTTATGTCTCCTCCTGCTCGGTGTGCGCCCAGTACAATGCCCCTAGGCACTTGCCCAGAGGGAAGTTACAACCCTTACCCTTTCCACAACGGCCGTGGTCGCCCCTGTCAGTGGATTTCCTAACGGATCTTCCTCCATCACAGGGTAACACCACTTTGCCCGGTCTCCCTACGGCCCTACAGACTGCGGAGGCCCTGTTTACACACGCCTTCCGGCACTACAGGGTGCCTGAGGACATAGTATCTGATCGAGGTCCCCAGTTCACGTCAAGGGGCTGGAGGGCGTTCATGGAATGTCTGGGGGTCTCGGTCAGCCTTACCTCGGGTTTTCACCCCGAAAGTAACGGGAAGGTGGAGAGAGTGAACCAGGATGTGGATAGGTTTCTGCGGTCCTATTGCACTGTGGTACCAGCCGGTTTTGGCTACTTGGCATCAGAGCCAGATCGAGGCTCCTGCGGTGGATGACTGATTTAGGCGCACTGAGGAGACATGGGACTCCACTCATGTGCACCTTCAGCGGGCCGTGAGGCACCAGAAAACCTGCGCAGATCGCCACCGCAGTGAGGCCCCAGGGTTTGCACCGGGGGACCAGGTCTGGCTCTCGACCTGAAACCTGCCCCTGCCTGGAAGCTGGGCCCGCGGTTTGTGGGGCCTTTCAAAGTCCTGAGGAGACTGAACAAGGTATGTTACAGGTTACAGCTTCCCCCCGATTATCGAATTAACCCCTCGTTCCATGTGTCTCTCCTCAGGCCGGTGGTGGCTGGTCCACTCCAGGAGTCCGAGGTGCGGGAGGTTCTTCCGCCCCCTCTGGACATCGAGGGCTCCCCGGCGTATGCAGTTCGATCCATACTGGATTCGAGGCGTTGGGCGAGGGGCCTTCAGTACCTCGTAGAGTGGGAGGGGTACGGTCCGGAGGAGAGATGCTGGGTGCCCGTGGAGGACTTGTTAGACCCATCGATTCTGCCGGAGTTCCACCTTCTCCATCCGGATCGCCCTGCCCCTCGCCCTCTGGGTCGTCCCCGAGACCGGTGTTGGTGCGCTGCTGGAGCTGCGCGTCAAGGAGGGGGTACTGTCACGACTTCCGCCGAGGTTGGTCCCTCTCCTTGTTCGGTGGTGTTCGGCGGTCGACGTCACTGGTCTTCTAGCCATCGCTGATCCATCTTTCATTTTCCATTGGTTTAGTCTTTATTTTCTACACACCTGGCTTTCATTATTCTATGACATGTTCATGTATTTAGCCCTCTGTTTCCCCCATGTTTGATGTGCGTGATTATTTCTATGTTCAGTTCGGTTCAATGATGGCTGGTTCTTCGACGGGTGCTGTGTTCACCCGTGCGTAATATTTACCATTGGTTATTGGTCAAGTGTATTTGTTTCTTGTGCCTATTTTTTTAGTAAAGTACGTTGCTCACTCATTTTGCTCTTCTGCGCCTGACTTCATGCACCAGCTACACTCACATTCTGACAGTGCATCCCTGCATAACATAAACAAAGTCAATTTCCCTTTTGCAAAGTTTTACGTTTTCGCATTGTAGGTGACAATGATGATTTTATTATAACTGGTTATGTATGCGGGAATCTCCACCACTATAAATGCTGTGAATAACGTGTGTAAACTAATGCCCATGTGCTCTCCATTAGAAATGCCTTGTGGCAGCATCCCCACCAAATCCTGTTGCTGAGGATGAACCACTGTCTACAGAGCCTGCTGCTGAGGATGAACCACTGTCTACAGACCCTGCTGACTGACATTCAGTTCTGACTGACAGAATTCAGACACAACTAGTTCGCAGAGGAGCAGGTGAGGTACCACCTAACTTTCTTTTCCCAAGGAATGAAAGTCATGGACGAAGTTGCCACCACCAGTATTTCAGGAAGACCTTAGGTGAGTGGTGAAAAAATCCCTAGAAGTTGGTTGGTGTATTCTAATAGAAATAAATCAAATCAAAGTTTATTTGTCACTTGCGCCGAATACAACAGGTATTACAGTGAAATGCTTACTTACAGGCTCTAACCAATAGTGCAAAAAAGGTGTCAGGTGAACAATAAGTACAGTGCCTTGCGAAAGTATTCGGCCCCCTTGAACTTTGCGACCTTTTGCCACATTTCAGGCTTCAAACATGAAGATGTAAAACTGTATTTTTTTGTGAAGAATCAACAACAAGTGGGACACAATCATGAAGTGGAACGACATTTATTGGATATTTCAAACTTTTTTAACAAATCCAAAACTGAAAAATTGGCCGTGCAAAATGATTCAGCCCCCTTAAGTTAATACTTTGTAGCGCCACCTTTTGCTGCGATTACAGCTGTAAGTGGCTTGGGGTATGTCTCTATCAGTTTTGCACATTGAGAGACTGACATTTTTTCCCATTCCTCCTTGCAAAACAGCTCGAGCTCAGTGAGGTTGGATGGAGAGCATTTGTGAACAGCAGTTTTCAGTTCATTCCACAGATTCTCGATTGGATTCAGGTCTGGACTTTGACTTGGCCATTCTAACACCTGGGTATGTTTATTTTTGAACCATTCCATTGTAGATTTTGCTTTATGTTTTGGATCATTGTCTTGTTGGAAGACAAATCTCCGTCCCAGTCTCAGGTCTTTTGCAGACTCCATCAGGTTTTCCTCCAGAATGGTCCTGTATTTGGCTCCATCCATCTTCCCATCAATTTTAACCATCTTCCCTGTCCCTGCTGAAGAAAAGCAGGCCCAAACCATGATGCTGCCACCACCATGTTTGACAGTGGGGATGGTGTGTTCAGCTGTGTTGCTTTTACGCCAAACATAACGTTTTGCATTGTTGCCAAAAAGTTCAATTTTGGTTTCATCTGACCAGAGCACCTTCTTCCACATGTTTGGTGTGTCTCCCAGGTGGCTTGTGGCAAACTTTAAACAACACTTTTTATGGATATCTTTAAGAAATGGCTTTCTTCTTGCCACTCTTCCATAAAGGCCAGATTTGTGCAATATTCGACTGATTGATGTCCTATGGACAGAGTCTCCCACCTCAGCTATAGATCTCTGCAGTTCATCCAGAGTGATCATGGGCCTCTTGGCTGCATCTATGATCAGTCTTCTCCTTGTATGAGATGAAATTTTAGGGGGACGGCCAGGTCTTGGTAGATTTGCAGTGGTCTGATACTCCTTCCATTTCAATATTATCGCTTGCACAGTGCTCCTTGGGATGTTTAAAGCTTGGGAAATATTTTTGTATCCAAATCCGGCTTTAAACGTCTTCACAACAGTATCTCGGACCTGCCTGGTGTGTTCCTTGTTCTTCATGATGCTCTCTGCGCTTTTGACGGACCTCTGAGACTATCACAGTGCAGGTGCATTTATACGGAGACTTGATTACACACAGGTGGATTGTATTTATCATCATTAGTCATTTAGGTCAACATTGGATCATTCAGAGATCCTCACTGAACTTCTGGAGAGAGTTTGCTGCACTGAAAGTAAAGGGGCTGAATAATTTTGCACGGCCAATTTTTCAGTTTTTGATTTGTTAAAACAGTTTGAAATATCCAATAAATGTCGTTCCACTTCATGATTGTGTCCCACTTGTTGTTGATTCTTCACAAAAAAAATACAGTTTTATATCTTTATGTTTGAAGCCTGAAATGTGGCAAAAGGTCGCAAAGTTCAAGGGGGCCGAATACTTTCGCAAGGCACTGTAAGTAAAGAAATAAAACAACAGTAAAAAGACAGGCTATATACAGTAGCGAGGCTATAAAAGTAGCGAGGCAACATACAGACACCGGTTAGTCAGGCTGATTGAGGTAGTATGTACATGTAGATATGGTTAAAGTGACTACGCATATATGATAAACAGAGAGTAGCAGTAGTGTAAAAGAGGGGTTGGTGGGTGGTGGGTGGCAGGACACAATGCAGATAGCCCGGTTAGCCAATGTGCGGGAGCACTGTTTGGTCGGCCCAATTGAGGTAGTATGTACATGAATATAGTTAAAATATAGTTAAAGTGACTATGCATATATGATAAACAGAGTGCAGCAGCAGCGTAAAAAGAGGGGTTGGGGGAGGCACACAATGCAAATCATCCAGGTAGCCATCTGTTTACTTCTTCAGTAGTCTTATGGCTTGGGGGTAAAAACTGTTGAGAAGCCTTTTTGTCCTAGACTTGGTACTCCGGTACCACTTGCCATGTGATAGTAGAGAGAACAGTCCATGACTGGGGTGGCTGGCGTCTTTGACAATTTTTAGGGCCTTCCTCTGACACAACCTGGTGCAGAGGTCCTGGATGGCAGGCAGCTTAGCCCCAGTGATGTACTGGGCCGTGCGCACTACCCTCTGTAGTGCCTTGCGGTCAGAGGCCGAGCAATTGCCTTGCCAGGCAGTGATGCAACCGGATGCTCTCGATGTTGCAGCTGTAGAACCTTTTGAGGATCTCAGGACCCATGTATCATAGCTGATGAAAGGAGCGGACCAAGGTTCAGCGTAGTGAGCGTACATGTTCTTTAATTAAGATAAAGACGCTGAACAAAACAATACACACTACAAAACAAAACCGTGAAGCTTAAGGCTAAGTGCCATAAAGAAAGTCAACTTCCCACAAACACAGGTGGGAAAAAGGGTACCTAAGTATGGTTCCCGATCAGAGACAATGATAGACAGCTGTCCCTGATTGAGAACCATACCCGGCCAAAACATAGAGATAGAATATCATAGAAACACAAAACATAGAAATTCCCACCCCAAACCAAAATAGAGACATAAAAAGGATCTCCCCCCTCCAAAGGTGGCACAACCTGAACCTATAGGGGAGGGTCTGGGTGGGCATTTCTCCACAGTGGCGGCTCTGGTGCCGACCCCAGACTGGGGACCCTCGTAGCGGGCCCCGGACTGGGCACCCTCGTAGCAGACCCCGGGCTGGGCACCCTCGTTGTGGGCCCCGGACTGGGCACCCTCGTTGTGGGCTCCGGACTGTAGAGCGTTGCTGGAAGCGCCGGACTGAAGGGCCCTCTGGAGGCTCCGGACTGGAGGACGACGCTGGAGGCTCCGGACTGGAGGACGACACTGAAAGCTCCGGACTGGAGGGCGTCGCTGGAAGCTCCGGACTGGAGGGCGTCGCTGGAAGCTCGGGACTGGAGGGCGCAGGCACAGGACTCACCAGGATGGGGAGACACACAGGAGACCTGGCTCTGGGAACAGGCACGGGACTCACCAGGCTGGGGAGACCTACTGGAGGCCTGGTCCATGGAGGAGGCACATGATATACCGGGCTGTAGGGGAGCACTGGAGATCTGGTGCTTAGCACTTGCACCGCTCCTCTTGGCTGCAAGCCCACTTTAGCCCGGCACGTTCGGGGAGCTGGAACAGGCAGCACTGGGTTCTCCTGGCGGACTGGGGAAACCGTGCATAGAGCCGGCACAGGACTCACCGCACTGGAGGTCTGGAGCGCCAAGTTGGCACAAGACGTGCAGGGCTTGGGAGGCGCACAGGAGGCCTGGTGCGTGGGGCTGGCACAGTCTTCACCAGACGGCTAGCAAGCACCTCAGGACGAGTATGGAGAGCTGACTCAGGTGACATCAACTCGAGGACAAACTCGTAGGGCGAATGTCTTGCCTCATGCACCAAACACAGCAGCTCTCTCATAGAGATTTTTTTTGGGGGGGGCTGCCTCTCCTGGCCACACGGCTTGGTCCTCTGGTGGTGGGAAGTTCTGTCACGGCTGATGAAAGAAGCGGACCAAGGCGCAGCGTGGTGAGCGTACATGTTCTTTAATTAAGAAAAGATGCCGAACAAAACAATACACACTACAAAACATAACCGTGAAGCTTAAGGCTAAGTGCCATAAAGAAAGTCAACTTCCCACAAACACAGGTGGGAAAAAGGGTACCTAAGTATGGTTCCCAATCAGAGACAACTCGGCCAAAACACAGAGACAGAAAGTCATAGAAACACAAAACATAGAAATGCCCAAATCCTGCCTAAGGTCCACCATGTCACAGGAACGCCATAGTGGCCTTGCTCTCATCAGTATGAACCATGCAATTGCTGGGCAGATTTCTTATGATGATGTAATTGATGACTTTGCATCAAGGAAGGCAAGCAAGGGTTTAGATGGCAGTTGTGCAATTTAGTTTGTGTGTTTCTTGTTTGAAGTTCAATAGTGTAATAATCAGGTTCTCTTCTTTATAAGTGTGTTATTCTGTTTGTGTATTTGTGTGATATAGGATTTGTGCAATTTAGTTTCATTTGTGTTTTTTGTTAGCAACAGGGTAACAGTGTAATGATTGGATTGTCTTTCTATTTGTAGTTATTTGTTTCTATTTGTCTTTGTTACCTTTTTGATATTTACGAGTCTTATTTTTGTACATATTTTATATTTTTTATTTGTGTTGTTCCAAATGTCTGAATAAAAATGACAGTTAGTGCAGAATGGTGCTTTTTTTGTGTGTGTGCGGGGGGGGGGGGGGGGTGTCGAAGTAAATGGGGGCCCCTACCTCTTCCACATTTACCACGGTGGTGTTGAGTTCCCTGAAGCCCAGCCACCAGCGGATGTGTACAGGTGGGTTACTGGTATAGGTTTAACAGCACAGGGTCACCTCCTCCCCCTCTCTTGCCTCGAACGACCCCAGCACCATCACCTTCTTTGGCTCAACTGAAACACGCACGAGCACGCACGCACACACACACACACACACACACACACACACACACACACACACACACACACACACACACACAGTAAATTCAGTCAATAAAGTGCTCTGTGTCAGGATCAATATTTTAGCAAGGATGGAAAGACTGGATTTGAAGGTAAAGGAAGAAGTAAAGAAACGATCTCTAGTCCATCAACATCACTTTAAGAAGTCTTGTCCTCTCTAGGAATAGGTAGGAGGAAACATGGCTTTTACATGGAATAGGAGAGGAAGAAGAGAGGGGTTTAGACCGTTGACTGACGCAGAAAGACAGCAAGTGTTGGCGTGAAGGAAGAGTTGGTGTGATGCGAAGTAAGAATCATTCTCTTTTTGTTTTCCAGTCGTGGTAGTAGAGAAATCTCCAATGCAGTGAAGTGAAAATGCATCATTTATTACCTGGCATTATTATCGTCACACAAAGTGCCGGCTTTATTGCCTTTGGATTGTGCATTGAAGCGATTCAGTTAAATTAGCTCACTGTAAAAGACCAAGCTGGGATTCAAATGAGTTTCTGTGTGAAATATGGGTCCGGGTCATAATTGCCATTAGTTTCACTAATGAAATTGATATTAGAGTTTGTGTTAATGCAGAATTAGTTTCAGTATTGGAGCTAGGACTAATGTTAATATCATTGTGATTGGGATGAATGAATAAACAGAAACATGCCACAAACATGCCATCGCTTTTGTGTGTCTGTGTGTGTGTTCTAGCATTCAAGTGCATGTATCTCTTAGCAGTCGGGGACTCACAGAGGACAGTGATCTTGAGGCTGTCGGACAGAGGGACAGGGGTCACCTGGTTGACACTTTCACAGTGCAGCTCGGCCTGGTTGTCCTGTGGTTTAACCTGCAGGGTCAGGTGGCTGATGGCCCGTCGCGACTCTGTGTCCACCTCCCAGCTGGTGGAAATCACCTCCCCATTCTGATCCACAGGACAGAATTATGAGTTAGTAAAAAGCAGACAGGACAGGGCTATGGGTTATTCACTAACATAATAGGTGACTGACTGGCTGCAGTAGGAAGGGAGTGAGTTCTGAAAGAGAGAGTAAAGAACTAGAAGATGGAGAAAACACCAAGAACTACTGATTCTAAGCTTTAGCCGAGTGTAGTCTCTGAATCTTGGTCCAGTGTAGGGTGGCCAGTGGGTTCCCTCCCTGGGACACACAAACCAGCTTCAACATGGTCCCCCTCTTCACCGGGCCTTCTCTGTCCAGACCCTGGATTACTGGATGCTGGGGTGGGACTGATGTTGAGAGGGAAAGAGAGAGATGAAGTAACATCTTGGGAAAGAACGGCAGAAAGTGAGGAGAGAGGAAGAGAGGCAGCAATAGAAAGAGAGAGGGAGAGATGAAGCACCAGAAACAGAGAAGATGACAGAAAGAGAGAATAGAGAGGGTGAGAAATATGCACTGGGATGAGCGGACACTTGGCTTTATGAGCAAGGGAGCATCCTTTCTATTTGTTGAGACAGGGCCAATAAATTGGCAACATTTATCCTGACTGCAGAGTAAGGGCTCTAGCTCTGATGAAAGCATTAAGTATTAAGGGAGCAGCCAGCTAGATCGACTCCATAAAGCAAAATAACAGATGTTTAAACAGTAATAAAGTAACGTTTGGAAATATGAATAAATTACAGCCTCCCTGAATAAAATATACAGCGTAAAATAAATTAGGGGAGGGCCAGCCTTTGTTATTGCTGCAATGAGTTTGGGTACGCAGGCAGTGCAGGCGGCTGTATGTGGACCCTGGGCCGGCGTGACAAATTGCTACCTCACTAACAATCTGTCTGACTGAAAACGGACACGGTGCTCCAGGCTTTGATGGGCTGGCGTGCTGAGTAAGGACTACATTAGGTCTTACTGTGGAAAGATGTTGTTTAATATGGTGTAGAGAGAGAGGGGGGGGGGGTGGAAGGAGGGAGGGAGGGAGGGAGGGAGGGAGGGAGGGAGGGAGGGAGGGAGGGAGGGAGGGAGGGAGGGAGGGAGGGAGGGAAAGAGAAAGAAAGAAAGAAAGAAGGAAGGAAGGAAGGAAGAAAGAAAGAAAGAAAGAAAGAAAGAAAGAAAGAAAGAAAGAAAGAAAGAAAGAAAGAAAGAAAGAAAGAAAGAAAGAAAGAAAGAAAGAAAGAAAGAAAGAAAGAAAGAAAGAAAGAAAGAAAGAAAGAAAGAAAGAAAAAGAGGGAGGGAGTGAGAGAGGGGAGGTGTAGAAGCATTTCCAGTTCTGGGCGGTGGTTAAAGTGTAGGAGATAGAATCGGACAGTGTCTAATTCAGAGGGAGATAGATAGAGACAGTATTTCATATGGACGGCTGTGGATAATATGGCGTGGGTGAAACGAAAACAAGGAGTAGAATGGGAATGTTCACCATTGGGTGTCTTCAGTAACAGTAGCATTTAATCAGCAGCTGATTTAGACCTGGGACAGAACCAGGTGGGTGGACTCCAGAACAATCAGTTACTGAAACTGATCTACAAAATATTGAGGAACAACTAAAACTAGCAAACAATAGGCTGGGTTGCCATATTGTTTCAAAGATATAATGTTTATCCAAACAAGACAAAGGGTAAACAAGGAAACGATCCTTTGAGATGTTAAATCACCCACCCCTATTATGTTGTGTACTGTAGTTCCTACACCGTTGGAGATGTTATGGTTTCACAGTCCTGACAATTATATTTAGCATCAGTAGAGTTTAGAATTTGGGCTTGAGTTTCATTCCCAGGCTCCTCTGATCAGTATTATCAGAGTGTAGCAGGCTTGAGTTGGAGTTTGGATTGCACTGATACCAGAGGAATTGACAGAGTTGAATGGGTTGAATGTGACAGCAGTAGAGACGTCATGTCGACCTCTAACACTCCAGGTTGAGCGTTGGGATTGAGTCCCCAGTAGGTGTGAGTTCATCCGGGGTTGAAAGTCTCCCCTCAGAGTGGTTGCTCAGTGTGAGGATGTTTTCCCCAATGCCAGCCTGGGGTCAGGGTCCACACGTGGCTGGAGAAGGGAATAAGTAAAGGTAAAGGTGTCTGTGAGTCTATGAGGTAAGGAACAACACACACTCACAGTATACATTCATCACCAGGCTGGTCTCCAGGGCCCGAGGAAGAACCGGGTTCGTCGTACGACACACCAGCTCCCTTCCGTTGTCCGAACTGCTTAAGAACATGAACCTGCATGAGGTGTGTGTGTGTGTGTGTGTGTGTGTGTGTGTGTGTGTGTGTGTGTGTGTGTGTGTGTGCGCGTGTGTGTGTGTGTGTGTGCTTTTGTGTGTGTGTGCGTGTGTGTGCGTGCGTGCGATGGAGGGGTGGGTGAGGAGCGTGGGGGAAAGGGGGTCATGGGGAAGGAAGGATTGGATGGAAGAGAAGAATAGATGATGGATAACATTAAAGATAATGGCTTAACATAGGACACATCACCCCTTATTAACACTCTAATTGAGCCCTTGAGACCTCCATAAGAACAGACAGATTTATGCAATCTGTGGGGTCTGGATATCAAGAGCCACATAACCCCCCTGAACATCATAACAATGTGAGCATTACACCTCCAGACCCATGACAAACCCAAAGTCCACCATGTTATCTAGATTCCTCTCCAGATTTATAAGCTCCGATACAAAATATTGTTGCTATTTATACCCACTATCTACACATAGAGGAATTAGTTGGAGACCAGGCTATTCTGCGTTAGAGCTGAACTATGTCCTTAATACCCTCTACAGCGTGTTATCTTTGCAGATGACAAGGGGTTATTATCTTTGGAGCTGGATTAGGTACGTATGCACCACCAGGTGAATCAGATAGGATTGGATCTGTCTAGCAACTGAAATGTAATTCTGTGTCTATGACAAAAACTAATTTGATTTGACACAAGGCACCGAGTGACAGTTCACAGTAGGCATCAATTCATTACACTGTACTGTGTATCTGTGGGAATACAGATGTTCTTCAATTAGGGATAACACTCACACGCACGCACACGCACACACACACACACACACACACACACACACACACACACACACACACAGAGAGAGAGACACACACACACACAGGAAACAGAGAACAGGAACACATACCCTTTTGTAGCGTGTGTGTTCTGGAGCTTTTCCTCAGAGCCAGACATAGGGAAAGACTCTACACCTGTCAGCTCAACTCCGTCTGAGAGAGAAAGAGAGGAGGAGGGGGAGGAGGAAAGCGAGTGTGAGTGTTAGTGCAAACAAGGCAAGGGTGTTCTTTTTGAAGGTAGGGAGGGGCAGCTCCCCACTCACGTGCGTTTGACGACAGCTGATAATCAGAATAGGGGACGTGCTCTACAAAAATTAACGAATGGCAGGGAACAAGCACGACTGTGCATTAGATTGGCAATTTTAATAAAGGTACAACATTTTAAAAAAGATGACGCCTTCTCAGTATGGATGAGAAGTGTTACGATATTTGTTGCTTACTGCATATGTTTTACTAACCAGTAAATTCTAACTAGTATGTAGTACTATTAGTACACAGTGTGTAGTTTTAGTAAGTAGTAGGCAAGACAAATTTCAGACACGGCCATAGTTTTAAAATGTCATTGTAAAAACAGGGCATTGAGATATAGTGTACTACAATTATAGTGTAGGTTGAAACATGTCTTTGCAAACATGTTTTTCCCTCAACTCAGTACTGATTCACATTTAACGTCTCTGCTATTCCTAATGGAAAAACATGTATGTACTAGCATTATTAAGTTTGTGTGCAGTGGGTTGATACCGTATTTGGTGACCTACCTTTAAACAGAGTGATCACTGTGACAGTGTCATGTGACATTGTAGCTTTTCCCTGCTACCCATGGGTCTGTGGTCTCCAGCTCAAAGTAAGGTTTAGAGGGAGGAACTGAGGGGAGAACAGAAGACTGGTATCTATCAAAGTGGTTCTGGGTCACCTTAAGACATATGCAGTACAGACTAGGCTTTGACCAGAATTATTGATTCTGTTTACAGATCACAGAAAAATAAGCTTTTGGTAATTAATGCATTAAAAACATTTGAGATCCTTAGATATTGAAGAAAGACAGTTATACCAAGCTAATAAGGCAGGTTCTGTTATATTCCTGGAGAATCAGTGGGTCCATATCATTAGTGTGGTGTACAGTAGATAAGACTGGGATGTGCATACAGAGATGGGTTGGTGATGAAACGAGACAGATGATAATCTGTGTTAGCGCCAAACATTTCTCCTCTCAGATCACCCCCCAGCTGAATACGTGCTTGCACAGCAGATCAAAGCACTACCCACTCCTTTTCTCTTCCCCCCTCTCTTTCATTTCTTTCGGACCATGCAGGGAATTCAGAGAAAGAACATTTTTGTTGAAGAGAGTGGAAGTTATTTGGACGGGAATTCAGAGGGAAACTGTCACCAGATGTGCTAATCAACAAACAGGCTTCAGCACAACTGTCATTTACTCTGGACACATGACCATCTACTCCACAACAAACTGTCACAGAATAGGGGAAAGGAGCAGAAAGAAAGAGGGAAATGGAACGAGGAGAGGAAAGATATCTTTCTGTGAGTGTGTGAGAGCCAGCACAGCACACAATAAACAAAGGTCATTGCTACTTTTCAACATATATCAACTGACAGCATGGTTTAGTGAGAGGGATATAGAGAAGAAGAGAGAGGATGATGAGAGAGAGAGAGAGAGAGGGAAGACAAAGAAAGAATGAAAGAAAGAAAGAGAAAAATAGAAAGAAAGAAAGAAAGAAAGAAAGAAAGAGAAAGAGAAAGAAAGAAAGACAAACAAGCAGCTATCATTTGTTTATCATGCGAGTCATCCAGGGGTACAGCTATATGTTTCATCAAGGGGTAATTCCGTCATCCGCTGCTGAATGCTGACATAAATCCAATGGTTATGGCTGGATAAACAGAACACGAGCTAGTCAGCCAGTCAATCAGTCAGTCAGCCAGCCAGATAGTTTCTCTGCTCTCCTCCAAATCTGGGTAATTCACCTAGTGCCACTGGGTGGAGCTGTTGCTGTGTGCAGTAGAGTAGTCATATTGGCTCCAGCCCTGCTATTGAGACAGATGAGATCTGGCTGCAGCTTCAAACTGATTTAAAGGAAGCAATTGGATCTGTGTGGACTGTGATGGGTTACCCGGAGCACTGCAGAGGCGAGCACTGAAATAATGAGATTCATTTGTTTGTGTGTTTTTTCCCCTCCCTCACCAGTCTCCACTCCCCGGGATGCTTGGCCGATGACTGGGCCATGTGTCTATTGACAGGCCCCTGCACGCTCAATCTACTCAAGCCCACATGATTCACACGGCTGCATCACTTGTTGTGCTCCAGGAGAGCCTCGCCACCTAACAAATCTCCTAAAATAAGAATAATGATGTTCGCAAACGAGCTGGGCAGGTATGTCATTTATTCTCTCTCTCTCCCTCTCCCTCTCAATCTCATGCTCGCCTCCTCTTCCTATCTCTCACTCACTCCATCATCCCCTATCCCCTTCTTCCCCCAGCCCTAGCCAACCACCTTCCTCCCTCCCTCTCTCTTTCTCTATCACTGCGGTTTAATCTGCAGAGGGAGGTGCAGTATGGTGGAGGGTGTGCTGTAGCTTGTGTTGAGAATGAGAGCCCCGTATCCACCACAGCCACTCAGGTGGACCATGTGACTCCAATGAGCCCCACCTGAGTTCCCCCTACTACCTCCCAAAACACACACATACATCCCCCCCCCACACACACACACACACACACACAAATGCATTTTCACATGTGCACAAACATGCACAGTCATGCATAAACACACACACACTCATGTGCACACACACACACACACACACACACACACAAACACACCCATCCACTCTCAACGCAGACAAACATGCAGACATGCTGCTGCCATGAAGGCGAGAGACAACGAGCTGCAAAATTCGATTCATTAGACAAATACAGACGGATGGATGGATAAGGCAGATAAGAAGCAGATTAGCGCAGACACACATCGATAAGAACATACACACATACGGATACAGACAGACAGACAGACAGACAGACAGACAGACAGACAGACAGACAGACAGACAGATCAACAAGTCTGAAAACACATTTGCACACACAGATCCTGACACAGACCCCTGATCTTTCTTGATTCAGGTAGCTGTATGTCTCTAACACAGCAAGTGGTCACCATACAGTAACTTCATAGAGAACACAAAGCTCCTCTGATCTGTTTGAATAAAACATCTGATCAACAGGAAACAGATAAACAAGAAGAGAGTTTAGAGAGCCTACGTTTCCATCAGTGTCATTGTTGACGGTCTCACACACACACACACACACACACACACACACACACACACACACACACACACACACACACACACACACACGAACACGAACACACAGACACAGATGGACTCCAGTGTGAACACACGCATGTGAAGAGTTTATTTCCAAAATGCTATATTATCCACAGATTTTTCATATTTGTGTTTTTTCACCATAAATGATTGACATTTGTGCATTATAATTTTGTATTTTTTTTGCAAAACTCTATTTAACCATTGTTTAGCTGGAAAGGAATGTTCGTAACCTGTATCTTTGACTCAGATATGTGGTAGTCTCACCTAGTTATCTTTAAGCTAGATGCACTTACTGTAAGTTGCTCTGGATAAGAGAATCTGCTAAATGAGATAAAAGGCAAACTTTATTGTTTTACATACAGTACATTTGGCTGTGTAAAACCAAGCAGTACTACTTATTTGATACATTTGGCTGTGTAAAACCAAGCAGTACTACTTATTTGATACATTTGGCTGTGTAAAACCAAGCAGTACTACTTATTTGTTACATTTGGCTGTGTAAAACCAAGCAGTACTACTTATTTGATACATTTGGCTGTGTAAAACCAAGCAGTACAACTTATTTGATACATTTGGCTGTGTAAAACCAAGCAGTACTACTTATTTGATACATTTGGCTGTGTAAAACCAAGCAGTACTACTTATTTGATACATTTGGCTGTGTAAAACCAAGCAGTACTACTTATTTGATACATTTGGCTGTGTAAAACCAAGCAGTACTACTTATTTGATACATTTGGCTGTGTAAAACCAAGCAGTACTACTTATTTGTTACATTTGGCTGTGTAAAACCAAGCAGTACTACTTATTTGATACATTTGGCTGTGTAAAACCAAGCAGTACTACTTATTTGATACATTTGGCTGTGTAAAACCAAGCAGTACTACTTATTTGTTACATTTGGCTGTGTAAAACCAAGCAGTACTACTTATTTGATACATTTGGCTGTGTAAAACCAAGCAGTACTACTTATTTGATACATTTGGCTGTGTAAAACCAAGCAGTACTACTTATTTGATACATTTGGCTGTGTAAAACCAAGCAGTACTACTTATTTGATACATTTGGCTGTGTAAAACCAA
Organism: Oncorhynchus mykiss; assembly: GCF_013265735.2. Lineage (NCBI taxonomy): Eukaryota > Metazoa > Chordata > Actinopteri > Salmoniformes > Salmonidae > Oncorhynchus > Oncorhynchus mykiss. The sequence goes on along the minus strand of NC_048567.1, from coordinate 14,935,632 downwards.
GCAGTACTACTTATTTGATACATTTGGCTGTGTAAAACCAAGCAGTACTACTTATTTGTTACATTTGGCTGTGTAAAACCAAGCAGTACTGCTTATTTGATACATTTGGCTGTGTAAAACCAAGCAGTACTACTTATTTGATACATTTGGCTGTGTAAAACCAAGCAGTACTACTTATTTGATACATGTGGCTGTGTAAAACCAAGCAGTACTACTTATTTGATACATTTGGCTGTGTAAAACCAAGCAGTACTACTTATTTGATACATTTGGCTGTGTAAAACCAAGCAGTACTACTTATTTGATACATTTGGCTGTGTAAAACCAAGCAGTACTACTTATTTGATACATTTGGCTGTGTAAAACCAAGCAGTACTACTTATTTGATACATTTGGCTGTGTAAAACCAAGCAGTACTACTTATTTGATACATTTGGCTGTGTAAAACCAAGCAGTACTACTTATTTGTTACATTTGGCTGTGTAAAACCAAGCAGTACTACTTATTTGATACATTTGGCTGTGTAAAACCTAGCAGTACTACTTATTTGATACATTTGGCTGTGTAAAACCTAGCAGTACTACTTATTTGATACATTTGGCTGTGTAAAACCTAGCAGTACTGCTTATTTCTATGAGAGTGAGGCGGATATACAGCATTTTGCCTCCAAAAACATGATTATTTGACTCTCTGAAAAGAAACCATCAAATTATATTTGAAACAAATACATGTCTGTCATTGAACACCCCATGCCATGATTAGATAAACACACCCATCTATTTCCTAATTTCTTTAAACAATTAAAGCTCAATTAGAAACATTTTTGAAAATGGATATATAGCGTTTCGGGAATGATTAAACCAGACATGCATGAGGTTGAAAGCCATTGAAGTGGTCCCCCCCTTCATCCTCCCTGATTCCTCATCCCTCTCCTCCTCTCCTCCGTGCTGAACAGGAAGCTAAGCAGGTGTCCAGGACAGAAATAGGCCTCAGTCAGTCCTTCTCCCCCTCATCTCTCAGCCACATTACATAAGAAATAACATCTTCCTCAACAACCCATCCCCTGTCACAAAGACACAGAATCTTCCTTGTGAGTGAGAACTGGATACTAGAGATAGACAACACAACAGAACACTCACTAGCCTTTTGACCTGGCCTTGAATGCCACATATTGGACATTATTGAGTAATAACTCATAAAATCCTTCTCATATCCGCAGCACACCACATACCTAGCTAAGGCTCATTTTTTTATCCACAGCCTTGGGCAGCTAGTACCTGTTTGCTCACTGTGCTGAAAAAGAGGTCCTATTTCACAGGCAAATAGAACAAAGATATACCCATTGAACAAAGTCACTCTGCCTTCTATTCTGCTTGTGTAAATGCCCCCGTTTATGACTTGCTGTATTATTCATAAAGAAGTGCCATAACATGAAGGCTCATTGTACAGTACACTCTTTGTGTGCTAAACTCGTTAGCCAAATGCAAAAACCTTACCACCGTACTGTCGTACCGTCGTACTCTAACTGTTGTCTCTAACTCCCAACCAACACTGATAACAAGCTTAAACACCCTCCTTTCCCCCAATCCCCGTCTACTCCCACAGAAATATCTAACTGCAGCTTAACTGCATGAGTAACGTATTCTTAAAAACAGGGAAACATCAAACAAAAACATTTAGAGTATTATTTGCAGGATCCGGATATACAGGCAGGCCTGTGCTTAGAGAGGAAGAGAGAGAGAGGGGGGGGGGGGGGGGGGGGAAAGAGAGATAACGGGAAAGAGAGAGAGAGAGAGAGAGAGAGAGAGAGGGGAGAAAATGGAAAGAGGGACTTGTTAATTAATAGGATTATATGGTAAGGCTAATGGTTTCAAACAAAAGACAGTGGATGTGTCAGGTGTTCTGGTATTCTGACGGGCGGGGGCCGGGGGTATAAGTTTTGGCGGGAGGACACGGGGGTGGTGGAGAGGTTGTTATTGTCATGGATTACTTGCTGCCACTTGATCTGCCTGTTGCCGTAATCCCCTATCTGAACTCGGCAGGAAGGGAAAAACACAGGAATTACGTCGCCCCTGATAGAAATGTCTCGAAAATGACTCTTTGTTGGCCCGCTGAGAGGACTTATTGACGTTTGTATGCCTCCCTCTCGGCTGTTCGCTGCCTGTGGTGATCCATCTTGAATTAGCTGGTGATGATACCCACAACCCACCACTCCGACTAGAGAGCAAGGCTGGCTTTTCTTTTGGTTTTACATGATCTTTCGTTGGCTTTCTCTCTCTCTCTGCATCTCTACCTCTGTCTCTCTCTTAAATCAGATAGTGCGATAGTGTTTTGGTTGGCTGACTGGTGAAGGCTGTCTGTGTTATCATGGGAGCTGTGGTAGTCTGGGGGAACTCTTAACTCATCGGAAGGCTGTCAAGCTGTGTTACTCATTTCACTCATAGGTTGTACAGTACTGGCTTTGGTTCTAACCCAGTATTACAAGTACAATAACACATCTGATTCAACTCATCAACTAATATTAAAGCCTGTGATTAGTTGAAGCAAGTTTTGCAAGTTTTTCTGCTGTTACAGGATTTAGATTAGTCTGTGGCCTCAGGCTAGTCTGTCTGTCTGTCTGTCTGTCTGTCTGTCTGTCTGTCTGTCTGTCTGTCTGTCTGTCTGTCTGTCTGTCTGTCTGTCTGTCTGTCTGTATCCGTGTGTGTGTATATTCTTACACACACACACACACACACACACACACACACACACACACACACACACACACACACACACACACACAACAACAACAACAACAACACACTTCACGTCACAGCAGTGATAAATGTGGGACTGAGTCCTGCTGTATCTGCAGGTGTATAAAGATGGAGCTGACTGGAACAGGGGGAAGTGTAGAGAGAGCTGGGGTTCACTCCCCCCTCCTTCCTTTCTCTCTCAGTCTCTCCTATTGATGTCAGAAAAATATGCTCCCTTCCCAGGAGAGCGAGAGAGGCAGCGAGAGTCACCAAGGCAACGCCCCCCCACCCCCAGCACCCCGGTATACACACTCCATGGCCCCCAAAAAGAAAGAGCAAAAGAGCGAGAGATGAATGGAGAAGGGGGAAATGAATACACCGTAGCAGGAGAAGAAAGGCTCTTTCAGAGTCACCGTTCTCTCCACATATGGCATAGCTCCCAAAAGCAAGGAGGCCGAGAAAGCCAGCGCAGAGAGAGTGAGAGAGAGGAGAGAGGAGAGAGGACAGTGGACAGAGGAGAGAGGAGAGAGAATAGAGAAGAGAGGAGAGAGAAGAGAGGAGAGAGAAGCGAGGAGAGAGAAGAGAGAGAGAACGAGAGAGATAGGAGAGAGAGGAGAGAGAAAGAGGAGAAGGAGAGAGGAGAAAGAGCGTATGCTGTTCATCATAAAGTGACAACAGGCGGCCTGGTGTACTCACACAATTACATCCATTCCTTCCCACGTCTGTGTGGAAACTTTTCATTCACTCCCATTCTATTATGATTTACTTCTCCAGGAGCTACTGACACAGAGCACCACGGTGGCTGTTACGGACGGAGGCTAACACACTGCTTGTAGTGTGTGTGTGTGTCTGCTTGCGTGTGTGCGTGGTCCATAGAATCTAAAACATATCTCAATTGTCATATTTCTCTATTGTGTGCGACAAGGTCATAGTCTTAGATATGTCCTGTAGTTCATGGTCATAGGAGGAGTGGATGGACTGTGCACCTGTTGGGTTGGGGTTACAGTATTCACCTTGCTGTCTGCCTCTCTGAACTCTGCAAACATTTAGCATTTTACAAATGAGACCGTCCTCTGTCATGGAGAATGAGCGGTGTCCTGATGATACAGCAACTGAGCCAGGCAAAATCGTGCATCGGCATGATTATTATGGATGTGTCCAAAGAATTTTCCATTTAAAAAAAGTACAATTAAGAAAATACAGCTAGTTTGCTGTCATTTTGTTTTCTGCCGATGGCGAGCTAACAAAAGACAAGAACGTTAGCCAGGCTGAATGGAAAATATTATTCGACTGCATAGCAGTGATGGGAAAATATTTCCTTTGGTGGAAGGATGAAATAGTATGAATTGAATTGAAAATTTGTCTCTCATTATTTTAATATGTTGATAAGCAGTTTATTAAAGCAATAAGGAACCTTCTGGGGTTTGTGGTGTATGGCAAATATACCACGGCTAAGGGGTGTATCTACTTCGCTTTCATAGTGCCTAAGAACAGCCCTTATCAGTGGTATAGTACCACACCACTTCAGGCCTTATTGCTTAAATATCCAAGAAGTAACAAAAATGACCACTATGTTATTGTACTCTGCTTATGTACGAATAAAAGTAAGAAATTAGTTTAATCGTGATAATTTTGAGCCCAAAATAAGCCTAAACAGCAGACTCAAGTTGCACAGCAACACAACACATTATATCATGGACAAGGACCAAGAGGTCAAGCGTGTGGCTGAGCTGCTGAAGATTTTCATACATACATTATTGTCATGCTTTGTCTTGAATAATATGACCAACCACCCTGCACCAAGTTGAAGCCCTTTGAAAAGAAGAGAGAGTGGTATTGACTACCGACCGCTGTGAGAGAGCTTGGTTTCCACACATACAGAGGAGGATCTTAGCATCAGATACACACTGGAATTCCATCTATTTATAACACCAGGGGCTTTAGTCCAATTCATTAAACATTTTCTTTAGCATCGTGTACCCGAATTCGGGGACATTTTGCTTGCGACTTGATCTCATGCCCTGTTGATTTACCATTAGGCTACATAGGGTTAGAAAGTAGCAGACACACACTAACCAACGAAGAGGGATAGCTGTGTGGTGTAGGACGTCTGACTCCAGATCTGTCATGTTGTTTTATATTGGTTGGAACATGGTATGTATCGATTGAGGAGGACAGACAAAGTGTTTATAGTGTTGATAGTGTTTCACCATCCACGGGTTAATATGTTGACTGATGTCATAAAACGTGTGTATTATAGCATGTTTAGGGTCTGGGAGGCTTTTTCCTGCTCTGTGTCGCTCTCTGACTCACAGTGTACTAACATGTATAAAATAGCATCTTGGTGTGACAACCTCCCAGTCCTAAAAAAGGACTCATCATCAAAGTTGGCAAGATAATTAATACCAACCAGCAGCAATTTTCACATCTATGCTATCATACAGCGGAGAGGGAAGACTTCATTTTCCTCTTTCCTGAAATTACTCACCACAAATGCCGCAATCAACTTGCCAAGTGTGTGTGTGTGTGAGAGAGTGTGATAGCTCTTTCAGCGCCAACAGACATCACTGATGGTGACAATCATCGAGTGGTGTCAAGTGTTGACGCTTGTGTTTTTGTTTCTATAGTATTTAAGTATGTGTTTGGCACAAGCATATATCTGTCTCTTTGTTTGTGTGAATATGTGTGTGTGTGTGTGTGCATAAGTGTGTGAGTGCAAATGTAGGTGTCTGTGTGTTCAGCAGTCTGTGTGTGTGGTTGTTGTTCTTTTATCCATTGACCCAGTTTCAGTGGAGAGCAGAGCAGAGCGTGTGTGTGTGTGCGTGTGTGTGCGCGCGCGTGTGTGTGTGTGTGTGTGTGTTTGTGTGTGTGTGTGTGTGTGTGTGTGAGTGAGTGAGTGAGTGAGTGAGTGAGTGAGTGAGTGTGTGTGTGTGTGTGTGTGTGTGTGTGTGTGTGTGTGTGTGTGTGTGTGTGTGTGTGTGTGTGTGTGTGTGTGTGTGTGTGTGTGTGTGTGTGTGTGTGTGTGTGTGTGTGTGTGTGTGTGTCTGTGTGTCTGTGTGTGTGTGTTCGCGCCAGTCTGCCTATCAGTGTCTGTGAATATGTGTGCATCTGAATGTCTGTCGGCTCACGTTTGCCAGTCTGCTAGTGTTCTGTGTCTCACGACAGCCATGGCACCGTGGAATAGCACCATGTGGCTCGGTGCTGGTTGATCATGAGCAGATGCCATGCTCTTATTTAGGATTGCCTTCTAATTGGCGATTACTTTTTATACACGCCATGTGCGGATCCTGCTACATTATTTTATCCTTCTCTCTCTCTCTCTCTCTCTCTCTCTCTCTCTCTCTCTCTCTCTCTCTCTCTCTCTCCATTTCAATTTAAGGGGCTTTATTGGCATGGGAAACATACAGTTTGGACATTCCTACTCATTCAAGGGTTTATCTTTATTTTTGATTTTGTAGAATAATTTCTACATTGTAGAATGATAGTGAAGACATCAACACTATGAAATTACACATGTGGAATCATGTAGTAACCAAAAAAGTGTTAGACAAATCAAAATATATTTTATATTTGAGATTCTTCAAAGTAGCCACCCTTTGCCTTGATGACAGCTTCACACACTCTTGGCATTCTCTCAACCAGCTTCATGAGGTAGTCCCCTGGAATGCATTTCAATTAACAGGTGTGACTTGTTAAAAGTTAATTTGTGGAATTTCTTTCCTTCTTAGTACGTTTGAGCCAATCAATTGTGTTGTGACTAGGTAGGGTTGGTATACAGAAGATAGCCCTATTTGGTAAAATACCAAGTCCATATTATGGAAAGAATAGCTCAAATAAACAAAGAGAAACAACAGTCCGTCACTACTTGAATACATGAAGGTCAGTCAATCCGGAAAATGTCAAGAACTTTGAATGTTTCTTCAAGTGTAATCGCAAAAACTATCAAGCACTATGATGAAACTGGCTCTCATGAAAACCACCACAGGAAAGGAAGACCTCTGCTCCAGACAATAAGTTCATTACAGTTTCCAGCCTCAAAAATTGCAGCCCAAATAAATGATTCACAGAGATCAAGTAACAGACACATGTCAACATCAACTGTTCAGAGGAGACTACGTGAATCAGGCTTTCAAGGTCAAATTGCTGCAAAGAAAGCATTAACCACTAACCAATAATAAGAAGAGACTTGCTTGGGCCAAAAAACAAGAGCAATGGACAATAGACCAGTGGAAATCTGTTGTTTGGTCAGATTTTTTGGTTGAGATTTTTGGTTCCAACCGCCGTGTCTTTGTGAGACGCAGAGTAGGTGAACAGATGATCTCCGCATGTGTAGTTCCCACCATGAAGCATGGAGGTGGTTTGATGGTGTGGGGATGCTTTGCTGGTGACACTGTCAGTAATTTATTTAGAATACAAGGCACACTAAAGCAGCATGGCTACCACAGCATTCTGGAACGATACGTCATTCCATCTGGTTTGGACTTAGTGGGACAATCATTAGTTTTTCAACAGGACAATGCCCCAACACACCTCCAGGCTGTTTAAGGGCTATTTGACAAAGAAGAAGAGTGATGGAGTGCTGCATCAGATGACCTGGCCTCCACAATCACCCAACCTCAACCCAATAAAGATGGTAACAATAACAATTGCTCAGCATATGTGGGAACTCCTTCAAAACTGTTGAAAAAGCATTCCAGTTGAAGCTGGTTGAGAGAATGCCAAGATTGCCAAGATTGTGTGAAGCTGTCATCAAGGCAAAGGGTGCCTACTTTGAAGAATCCCAAATTCAAAATAAATTTTTATTTGTTTAACACTTTTTTGGTTACTTCATGATTCTATATGTGTTAATGTCATATTTTTGATGTCTTCACTATTATAATAATTCAAATAAAGAAAAACTCTTGAATAGGTGTGTCCAAACTTTTGACTGGTACTGTATGTTTACATTGCCAAAGTGAGTGAAATAATAATAAACAACAGTGAAATAGACAATACAAATAAACAGTAAACATTACACTCCTTCCAAAATAATCAAGATATTTCAAATGTCATATTATGTCTATATACAGTGTTGTAATGATGTGCAAATATTTAAAGCACAAAAGTGAAAATAACTAAACAAATGTAGGTTGTATTTGCAGTGGTGTTTGTTCTTCACTGGTTGCGCTTTACTTGTGGCAACAGGTCACAAATCTTGATGCTTTGATTGCACACTGTGGTATTTCACTCAATAGATTTGGGAGTTTATCAAAATTGGATTTGTTTTCGAATTCTTTGTTGATCTGTGTAATCTGAGGGAAATATATGTCTCCAATATGGTCATACATTTGGCAGGAGGTTAGGAAGTGCAGCTCAGTTTCCACCTCATTTTGTGGGCAGTGTGCAGATAGCCTGTCTTCTCTTGAGTGCCAGGTGTGCCTTCGGGGGCCTTTCTCAATAGCAAGTCTGTACATAGTTAAAGGTTTCCTTAATGTTGGGTCAGTCACAGTGGTCAGGTATTCTGCCACTGTGTAATCTCTGTTTTGGGCCAACTAACATTCTAGTTTGCTTGTTTAAAAAAAAATGTATTTCCAATGTGTCAAGTAACTATCTTTTTGTTTTCTCTTGATTTGGTTGGTCTAAATGTGTTGCTGACATCTCTCTCTATCTCCATCCCTTTCTCTCTCTCTTGCCTCTTTCATTTTCCCTTTGTTCACTTCTGAGGGGGACAATGGCGGTACACGCGAGGCTATTTCACATTCACATAGTCTCTGTAGTCACAGATGGCCTCTGTTTAGGCGTCCTCTGCTAAGCCACTACCATCAGGTCCCCATGGTAACTTCATTTAGGCCTATCACTGTGTCCTCTATGCATATCAAGGCTATACAGTGTAGGCTTACTGCTACTATGTCTGTCTTACAGCCAATGCAATTAAAGCTGACAGATGCACCGTTCACCCTCACAGCGAACAACCTGTCATTTGAAATATGTCAAAGTAAAGAAAACCATCAAATTCACACACTTCTGAGAGCAACAACACAATGCTTGAACTCTTGGCCCTTTTGACCTGTTTGTGTGGCTTTTGTAGGCCTTCATTCTGCGACTGCATCTCTGTGCTCATAATGCAGACATATTCCTCATGTTCATCTTGTCCTATGGGTTGTTTACCACTCAATGTTTTCATTTTGTAGCTTGTATACTGCGTCTGCTCAAGCTGTAAAAGCACATTTTGTCTTGGGCTCCTACCCATGTGTGTTATCATTTTCTGCTTCCCTGTCATTATTTCTTACCCAATTTTGATATATTGCTTTTCCCCACCCATTTCCCCCTACTACTAATATTTCCCTACTTTGTATTCAACCCTAATGCAAACACCAACCCTACACCTAGCTACATGTCCACATCCTGGTTCATCTCTAACCATCAACCACAACCCTAACTCTAACCCTAGCTTCTTGTCCACAGCCTGGTTCATCTCTAACCATCAACCACAACCCTAACTCTAACCCTAGCTTCATGTCCACAGCCTGGTTCATCTATAATTATCAACCACAACCCTAACTCTAATCCTATATTCATGTCCACAGCCTGGTTCATCTCTAACCATCAACCACAACCCTAACTTTAACCCTAGCTTCATGTCCACAGCCCGGCTCAACCCTGGCCATAACTCTAACCCTAGCTTTAAGTCCACATCCCGGTTCAGCTCTAACCATCAACCACAACCCTAACTCTAACTCTAACCCCAACCCTCCCTGGGCTCTCACCTCTCTTAGGGTCCCCCAACAGGCTGTAGTGAGGGAACCCCGGCAGACTCTGTTGTGGACCCAGAAGCAGGTCATCCTTCACCCACTGGACGGCCCCTGAGGGCCTCAGCACCTCACACCTCAGCACCACCGTAGTCCCCGCACGCACCGTCATGTTCTTGAGCTGGGTCCTGAACGCCTGCAGGGCCCCCAACTCCACCACACCTTAAGAAGAGAGGGAGGGAAAGGATGGAAGATGGTGAGAGGATGGAGAGGAAAGAGGGAAAGGAGGGAGGGATGGGTTAAGGGGATTGTAAAATGGATGGAGGAAGAAGAGGAGGGTGAAAAGATGGAGAGGAAGAAGGGAAAGTTAGGAAGGCAGGGGATGAGAGCTCAAATAAACATGGTAGTCGGGCCACCTTATTCATCACATCGTATGTTTTATTGATGGGAAATTGGAGCAGTTCGGCCCTACAAATTAGTCAATAATGTAATTACTACGAATTAAACCCCTCCTCGGTCCAGGAGATAATGAATGGAAAGGAAGAGAGGGCGAGGGGGGTGGGGGGGACCGAGCCCTCGTTCACCCATTGCTTTTTCTTCACTGTCGATGTCCCTTCGGCTAATTCCTACAGATGAGAGTAATGATATTTGGTTTAATGCCCTCGTTTGTCATATTGTATGTGGTGTGGGGGTGTCAGGAGGTAGGGGTGGGCAATCCCTCACTCCCTGTATAAAGTGAAACGCTCCGGTACACTGCACTGGTGGCTGGAAGGTAACCTTACTGCCACTCAGCCAGCCTGGTAGTGAGTGAGTGAGATGGAGGCTAGAACAATGAGACCAGGATCACAAGGTAATGAGATTGTAGCTCTGCATGCAAAGTCCTATGCTAATTAGGGGCCCTAATATATAAGCATGCATCTTATTTTTAAACTATGCAGTGGAGAGGAGAGCAGCTATTTACACCGCCTAATTCTGGAAGGTTGTTTGAATCTTGACCCTCTTTGAGCCAATCACAAAGTTGTTTGCGAACTGCATGCTCGGCTGCGCCTCGGCAACGTGAGTGAGAGGGAAAACTCTCAGATCAAGGGGACATCAGTCACCTCACATCAAACGTGAAGGGCAAGATTGACCATTATAGACGTCGCATACAAACAAACAGCCACAAAATCATATTTGCATATCAGTTTACATAAATGAATACACAACAATTTTGTGTACCAACGAGCAGTAAAAGGAAGTTGAAAGACAAACAGGAACAAAATGGATGCTTCTCTTCTTCTACTGCCACTGCCTAGAGAGGTGCATGGGGGATGGAAGTGGTAAGACAGGCAAACACCGTAGGCCATTGATTTCCTTTTCCGAACCAGTGTTTGGCGTCAATTTGAACTAGATAATGGCTTGGGATTATGCTATAGAGCTGATGCTGCCCACAAAACTCTATGGCCTTCGCTGTTGCAACAAGTTAGAAGCAGATGCTAGCCATACTCTGGAGTATAAGCTGAACAACTGTAATAAGCATCTGTAATAATTGCAGTTGAAGTTTTTAGTATAAAAACATTGGACAGGGTCAAAAGAAAGCAAGTAGAGGTCATGCGAAGATGATACCTGTCACCTGTTAACTTACTGTACACTGTCTCTCTGTTTTTCTCTGTGATGCTTTCAAAGGCAGGAGAGAGAGAATGTAAATGTAAATCCATGCTATCAGACCTCATTAACTTGAAATAATTATGCCAGCAGTACAGTGGGATCTGTTCCATTAACAGATTAGTTTGGATGATAAATATTGGTTGTGATTGTTAGATTTATTTTGGAGGTGATTTACTGTATGTGTCAGTAAATGTACTGTAACTGCATAATGATGCTATGAGCATTGTAACTATATTTGTTTCACAGAGGAAAGGCTTACAAGTACTGTGTGATTTCCTGTTGATTGACGGCCACCATTTTTGAATATGATTTACAAAATAATCCGAACAGATTGTCGTTGTCTGAGGAGGTCCAGCAGCAGTAAACAGACCGTTGGAAAAACAACAACCTTGACAGCTTGGTGATTCGACAGCGTATTTTGAGAAAACGATTAGCCACTCGTCACAGCATCCTTCTCTTCTGACAATGTGTTGTCGTTAAGCTGTCCTGTTTCTGCTCCCATTCAGTTGGTTTTGCTCTTCCGAGAACCAGCTGATCCATTGGCAAGGCAGCGTAATGGGCTAGAATGGTAATGGTGAGGCCTTAGCACAATGTCCAATTATATCAATGTGATTGTCGATAAATAACAATCCAATGCCAGAAGTGTGCAATGCAAGGTAAGTGAAAAGCAAGGGGTATTAGCGAGGAACAATTCCTGTGCTGCATACAATTATCAACAACACTACAGCAGTCCACAGAAACCTTGATGCAAACTCATCCATTGAGTTGAACAGAGCTCTAGGTTATGCCTCTCATAAAGGCAATGAGAGCACAGTGCTGTAGAGCAGTATAATGGTGTGTAACTTAACAGAAGACCTTGCTGAGTTCGAAAGGAGACAATAGGTCCATTGTGGCTGTTTTTCTTTCCCCATTGCAGAGTGAGGAGAAGAAGAAGTGGACTTGGGAAGCACGTTGTTGATGACAAACCCATCTCAAACCTCAGGCTCCAATCGTTTAATCCAGGCCCTGCGGAATCCTGAAACGACAAATCACAGAGCAGACAGACAGTGAACTGTTTGTCAATGTTGGTGAAAGTTGAGTCAGTCAAGGCTTAGTTGACTCAATGTCAAGTTTTGAGTTACCGAGCACATACAAAGTATTCTCAAAGCCATAGCCACATATTGTGCTAGCTATTGTAGCTAGATATGTTGGTGAAGACAGACTAACCTGGCTACTGATCATTGGATGACTCTTGCATGCACTAGTGAATTAACCCATCAACAGTTTTGAGTTAAATCCATGAGTAACACTCTGTCTACGTCCATTACATTCTGTTCTAATCTAACACTCCCCCTCTGCCTGTTTCTTTTGGAAAGGGATCCGATGTGCATTTTAAGTTAGTTTGCAATCAATCAATTTATCTGTCGCGAATGGAACAAATAATAGTTATTTACTTGATTGAAAACTAAACATTTTCTCATCTGAATAAACAAATTGAATTAAAAGCAACGGTTCTTTGAGGCATCTCCCCTCAGTCGATTAGTTGCACTCCAACAGGCTTTGATAAGAATTAGCTCACACTCAATTATTCCTGGCTCTCAGTGTATTTCAGAGCCCCCAACATGCACTTTGAACACACAAGGGCAATTTGCTCCCCCTTCACCACATTAGATGTCTGTTCTGAGCTCTCAAAAACTAATCTGCCCTCCCCTGCCTCTCTCTCTCTCTCTCTCTCTCTCTCTCTCTCTCTCTCTCTCTCTCTCGCTCTCACACTTCCACTTTCTTTGTTTCACTCTCTCTCTCTCCCTCTTTGTTTCTCTCACTCTCTCTCTCTGCCTCCCTTTCCTCCTTTCTAATATACCCCTTAAAGGGGCAATCTGCAGTTTCTATATGTATATACATTTTTGGGCTTACTGATATGTACCCACTCTTGAAGAATATATTTATTCAATATAACTTGACCTCATGAGCTTGGTTCAACTGTTGTATCCCCTCAGAAACCAAAATAGAAGCTTGTTTTACTCCAGTGTTTGTAAACAACATAAATGTAAACTGATTTGTTTTAATTTCACCTGCTGATTTCCCCTTAAAACACCATACGCATTTCAACCCCGACCAATGTTCATGAATTGATTTTCCTCATACATTATTTTCCATCCCAGTCTGCCCTTTGCCTTGCATCCGATATCTAAATACCAGAGAGAGTAAAGTGCTGGCTGGTTGGTTTCTATATGTGTAATGAAAGCTCCCCATGCCTTCCCTCTTCCATTGTGAGAGCGGGTGCTGTGACGGCAGAACTACAGAACTACTCAGCCCAACTTGGCTGAGAGGCAGAGAGGTCTGGATAGGTCTGGCTGAGTGTCAGAGAGGCAGAGAGATCTGGATAGGTCTGGCTGAGTGTCAGAGAGGCAGAGAGGTCTGGATAGGTTTGGCTGAGTGTCAGAGAGGCAGAGAGATCTGGATAGGTCTGGCTGAGTGTCAGAGAGGCAGAGAGGTCTGGATAGGTCTGGCTGAGTGTCAGAGAGGCAGAGAGATCTGGATAGGTCTGGCTGAGTGTCAGAGAGGCAGAGTGGTCTGGATAGGTCTGGCTGAGTGTCAGAGAGGCAGAGAGATCTGGATAGGTCTGGCTGAGTTTCAGGGAGGCAGAGAGGTCTGGTCTGGAGAGGACGGCTACATGACTCAACACGTTTCTACCGGACATCTTAATGAAAAGAGCCGCAGCCTACTGACTCTGACCTCCTGTCCCCTCCCCGCACTACCGCCACCACTGCTAACCCAAACACAGGGCTTAATTACTGGGAAAATAGGTCTGTGCACAAAATGGAGGATTGGTTCATTCTCTAGTGTGTGTTTTTGTTTCGTTTCGTTGTCCTTGACAATGTTTATTTTGGGGTTGGGTCTGGGCTGTGTCTGTTGGATGGGCTCTGATAAACTCATGTTAGAATGAAAATGAATGCAGAAAACAATCGCAGAAAACAATAATCCAAAAGATAAATAATGTATGTTTTATTGTCACAAACACCAGATAGGTGCAGTGAAATGTGTTGACTTCCAGGGTCAGCTATGGTAGGTTAAGTGCCTTGCTCAAGGGCACATCGGAAGATATTTGACCTTGTCGGCTCAGGTATTCAAACCAGCAACTTATTGGTTACTGGCCCAGCACTCTAATCACTAGGCTACCTGAGAAAACCATACACACGAGTATGCACACATGAACACATGCGCACAAGCACACACACAAACACATATTCAAAATTCACAATATGAGACACAAACAACTAAAAAGCAGGCCTTCAGCCCTGGCTGCTAATCGAGTTCTTGTCCTTGCACAGATCTCTGTCATTATCCAGAACTATCTCAACAAGCTTCATAACACGCACACATGCACACAGTATAATGGAATACATGAACAATTACATTCATTCAGTATCTACAGTGCCTTCAGAAAGTACTCACACTCCTTGAATTTTTCCACATTTTCTCAAGTGCTATCAAACTAAGTAATTTATTTGTCTAGAGAAACCTTGTACTGTATAATATAATCTGTATTTCACTGACAACAATAGAGTTGTATGAGTCAGGATGAGATTGACCACCCAGGATAAGCATTGTTGAAACTTTCCTGTATAAGTCAGTAGATATTCTACCTTCACTGCTACTACAGTTTCTGACCTTGTCCCTCACTAGCTTTCCACAAATGCAAATGAAAAAGTTTGATTCAAAATTTGATTCGCTATCAGAGACAAGTCAGGCTTTCTCCCCTCCAGGGTATTGGAGAAAGCAGAGGCATCGAGCGTGACCCCGACAGGTAGATTTTTAATGGCTTCTTTCATAACATCATCAAACGACTCAATACACTCAATCCTGGACCAATTTGATGCGAAACCCCATGAAATCACTCAATGTGCAGAAAATGAAGCCTCAACCTCATGCAACCATGCAATTCAGATATGGTCCTACATCTTAATATCAGTCTCGCCCACACACCACCAATCTCACCATTAGCCTGTGGGCCCAATTACAGTGCCTCATAGGGGAGGTCTGTTGTGAACCCATTACCCCAGTGACACTCACCAGCAGAATCAGTTATAGGCCAAAGATGCAGATTAGGTTATCCACACGGCTTAATCGAATCCAAATCATTAATTGTGCATGAAAACATGGTGGTCCTCTGACAGTCTGATTAGCGTTGCCTGGGTGAGCTTGCCTGCTTGTCCAGATGCAAATAGACAGAGCAAACTTCAAGCCAAGTCAAGGACGGGCAGGTGGACGAGCCAGATTGCATCAGCCTTGTCCAGCAATTTACAGTGGCAGTTGAACAGCATGTCTCCGAGAAGCTCTTCTCACAATCCTGAGCAGAGTGTTTGTCTGCTTGGCTTGGTTTCTGTTTCTGCTCTGCAGAGTCGTCAACTTCGACTCAATGTGTCTCTCTCTCTGACTCCCTCACATGTCACTTGCCTCGAGAGAAAGTTAAACCTCTCAAAGTGATGGGAAGAGAGAAAAAAGAGAGACAGAAGGAGAGAAGACCTCCTTTCAAACCTCCATTGACTCATCCTTATCTGTCTCCTGAGAGCTCACAGAGAGACCGAGGTACAGAGAGAAAAAGAGAGCGATAGTGAGAGAGAGAAAGAGTAAGAGAGACAGTGCATCTCTCATAAAGAATAAAGACAGTGCATCTCTCATGTCTTTGAATATGCATAGGGATTTGCATGAGAGAGAGAGAAGAGGTGTGCTTACCTGTTGAGCAACGTCGAGGCCCCGGAGCCACTCTCTATGTCTCGCCTGATCTCACGATGCCGCTTGGAACAAAAGTGTGCAGCGTGGATGAGAAAGAATGCCAATAGGACTCTCCCTCTCTCTGACTCCACATGTACTGTATCCTCCTCTTCATAGACAGGGAAAGACACAGGAGGAAGAGAGAGAGGAGTGCGTATGTGGAGGGTTAGGGGGTAATCTTAAGGAAAAATAGATCACAAGAAACCAGCTGACAACAAAAAAGTGATGCCTCACTTTTTTTTGCATTAGCTTGAGATAGGGAGTATATATGCTAGGGATAGGGAGTACATAGGCTAGGGACGGTGGGTACATAGGCTAGGGACGGTGGGTACATAGGCTAGGGATAGGGAGTATATAGGCTAGGGATAGGAAGTATATAGGCTAGGGACGGTGGGTACATAGGCTAGGGATAGGGAGTATATAGGCTAGGGATAGGGAGTATATAGGCTAGGGATAGGGAGTATATAGGCTAGGGATAGGGAGTATATAGGCTAGGGATAGGAAGTATATAGGCTAGGGATAGGGAGTATATAGGCTAGGGATAGGGAGTATATAGGCTAGGGATAGGGAGTATATAGGCTAGGGATAGGAAGTATATAGGCTAGGGACGGTGGGTACATAGGCTAGGGATAGGGAGTATATAGGCTAGGGATAGGAAGTATGTAGACTAGGGATAGGCTAGGGATAGGGAGTATATAGGCTAAGGATAGGGAGTATAGAACATAGGGATGGGGAGTATATAGGCTAGGGATAGGGAGTACATAGGCTAGGGATAGGGAGTAAATAGGCTAGGGATAGGAAGTATATAGGCTAGGGACGGTGGGTACATAGGCTAGGGATAGGGAGTACATAGGCTAGGGATAGGGAGTATATAGACTAGGGATAGGCTAGGGATAGGGAGTATATAGGCTAGGGATAGGGAGTATAGAACATAGGGAAAGGGAGTATATAGGCTAGGGATAGGGAGTACATAGGCTAGGGACGGTGGGTACATAGGCTAGGGACGGTGGGTACATAGGCTAGGGGTAGGGAGTATATAGGCTAGGGATAGGAAGTATGTAGACTAGGGATAGGCTAGGGATAGGGAGTATATAGGCTAGGGATAGGGAGTATAGAACATAGGGATAGGGAGTATATAGGCTAGGGATAGGGAGTACATAGGCTAGGGATAGGGAGTACATAGGCTAGGGATAGGAAGTATATAGGCTAGGGACGGTGGGTACATAGGCTAGGATAGGGAGTACATAGGCTAGGGATAGGGAGTATATAGACTAGGGATAGGCTAGGGATAGGGAGTATATAGGCTAGGGATAGGGAGTATATAGGCTAGGGATAGGGAGTATATAGGCTAGGGATAGGGAGTACATAGGCTAGGGACGGTGGGTACATAGGCTAGGGACGGTGGGTACATAGGCTAGGGATAGGGAGTATATAGGCTAGGGATAGGAAGTATATAGGCTAGGGACGGTGGGTACATAGGCTAGGGATAGGGAGTATATAGGCTAGGGATAGGGAGTATATAGGCTAGGGATAGGGAGTATATAGGCTAGGGATAGGGAGTATATAGGCTAGGGATAGGAAGTATATAGGCTAGGGATAGGGAGTATATAGGCTAGGGATAGGGAGTATATAGGCTAGGGATAGGGAGTATATAGGCTAGGGATAGGAAGTATATAGGCTAGGGACGGTGGGTACATAGGCTAGGGATAGGGAGTATATAGGCTAGGGATAGGAAGTATGTAGACTAGGGATAGGCTAGGGATAGGGAGTATATAGGCTAAGGATAGGGAGTATAGAACATAGGGATGGGGAGTATATAGGCTAGGGATAGGGAGTACATAGGCTAGGGATAGGGAGTAAATAGGCTAGGGATAGGAAGTATATAGGCTAGGGACGGTGGGTACATAGGCTAGGGATAGGGAGTACATAGGCTAGGGATAGGGAGTATATAGACTAGGGATAGGCTAGGGATAGGGAGTATATAGGCTAGGGATAGGGAGTATAGAACATAGGGAAAGGGAGTATATAGGCTAGGGATAGGGAGTACATAGGCTAGGGACGGTGGGTACATAGGCTAGGGACGGTGGGTACATAGGCTAGGGGTAGGGAGTATATAGGCTAGGGATAGGAAGTATGTAGACTAGGGATAGGCTAGGGATAGGGAGTATATAGGCTAGGGATAGGGAGTATAGAACATAGGGATAGGGAGTATATAGGCTAGGGATAGGGAGTACATAGGCTAGGGATAGGGAGTACATAGGCTAGGGATAGGAAGTATATAGGCTAGGGACGGTGGGTACATAGGCTAGGGATAGGGAGTACATAGGCTAGGGATAGGGAGTATATAGACTAGGGATAGGCTAGGGATAGGGAGTATATAGGCTAGGGATAGGGAGTATAGAACATAGGGATAGGGAGTATATAGGCTAGGGATAGGGAGTACATAGGCTAGGGATAGGGAGTACATAGGCTAGGGATAGGGAGTACATAGGCTAGGGATAGGAAGTATATAGGCTAGGGACGGTGGGTACATAGGCTAGGGATAGGGAGTATATAGGCTAGGGATAGGGAGTATATAGGCCAGGGATAGGGAGTATATAGGCTAAGGATAGAGAGTATATAGGCTAGGGATAGGGAGTATATAGGCTAGCGATAGGGAGTATATAGGCTAGGGATAGGGAGTATATAGGCTAGGGATAGGGAGTACATAGGCTAGGGATAGGGAGTATATAGACTAGGGATAGGCTAGGGATAGGGAGTATATAGGCTAGGGATAGGGAGTATATAACATAGGGATAGGGAGTATATAGGCTAGGGATAGGGAGTATATAGGCTAGGGATAGGGAGTACATAGGCTAGGGATAGGGAGTACATAGGCTAGGGATAGGAAGTATATAGGCTAGGGACGGTGGGTACATAGGCTAGGGATAGGGAGTATATAGGCTAAGGATAGGGAGTACATAGGCTAGGGATAGGGAGTATATAGGCTAGGGATAGGGAGTATATAGGCTAAGGATAGGGAGTACATAGGCTAGGGATAGGGAGTATATAGGCTAGGGATAGGGAGTATATAGGCTAGGGATAGGGAGTATATAGATTAGGGATGGTGGGTACATAGGCTAGGGATAGGGAGTATATAGGCTAGGGATAGGGAGTATATATGCTAGGGATAGGAAGTATATAGGCTAGGGATCGGAAGTATATAGGCTAGGGACCATGGGTACATAGGCTAGGGATTGGGAGTCTGTAGGCTAGGTACGGTGGGTACATAGGCTAGGGATAGGGAGTATATATGCTAGGGATAGGGAGTATATAGGCTAGGGATAGGGAGTATATAGGCTAGGGATAGGGAGTATATATGCTAGGGATAGGGAGTATATAGGCTAGGGATAGGGAGTATATAGGCTAGGGACGGTGGGTACATAGGCTAGGGATAGGGAGTATATAGGCTAGGGATAGGGAGTATATATGCTAGGGATAGGGAGTATATAGGCTAGGGATAGGGAGTATATAGGCTAGGGATAGGGAGTATATAGGCTAGGGATAGGGAGTATATAGGCTAGGGATAGGGAGTATATATGCTAGGGATAGGGAGTATATAGGCTAGGGATAGGGAGTATATAGGCTAGGGACGGTGGGTACATACGGAAGCAATATAATTTCAAGTCTACTAGAATATCCTCCATTTCTGATGAAAATCTTCAATATGCCTGTACAGTGTAGTTGTAATATACAGCTGCAGCAGCAGGAGAGAGTGATTCCCCTGCTCATCCTTTCCGAGGGAGACTACAGAACTCAGTGTCTGGGGTTTGAGGGAGCAAGGGAACCTTCAAAGATACAAAGGCAACATGGATGTCTCCACTGCCGCCCGTTTTGTAACATTTATGCTCATACATAATGCATGGGACAGCAAGTATCCACTTTATTTTATATACTGAATACTCCTGGGGGGATTCAGCTGCGCTGCTGTAGAGTTGGAGACTTTACACTGAATTCATTTTCCACTTCAGAATATTTGATTTCGTGCTGAAAGGTTCCAATATGCCTCCCAGTCTCCAGTCACCATTCACTTTCAGGTGTATACTTTATTATATATAAAATCCTTTTCATATCAACGTACACACCTGAAAGTGAATGGTGACTGGAGATTGGGAGGCTCATTGGAACCTTTCTACAGTGACTAACTCAAAGGTCACATTTCTTTACAACCAGTACGTATTTTATATTTGACCTTAGGATAGACCCCACTTAGTGTGTTTTATGTACAATCTGCAGTATTCAGTCCATATTCAACCATGTACAGTAAACACAGCATACATTATACAGTACTCACCTACGGCCGTTGTACAGTACATTCATTATGTGCTCAGCCATGCTTTAGGAATATACCCTCTGCAGCAGGCATTGTCTGTGGTGTTAATAAGCTTAACACAGCTTCTACAGGTAATAAAGAGAGGACAGCGGCACGGAGACCCTCTAGTGTGCTGTGTGTGTGCGCGTGTGTGTTCGTGGGGGGAGGGGGGGGGCAGATGCCAACAGCTGGGCCATGTAGTTGGAGGTGGCCCCTTAGACAGTCGTTAAATACAGAAACCCAGGGCTGAAAGGTTAATTCCCTTGCATGGAGGGGGTAGATAGGGAAGGAGGCAGGGAGGCGAGGGAGGCCATGGAGGAGCTCACTGCTCACACAAACAGCACTGTCAGCAACACGACTAACGCAGGAGCCTCTGCAGCTATACAGAAGGAGAGGAGAGAGAGACTGGGCCTGACAGAGAGATAGAGAGAAAAAAGAGTGATGCAGAAGGGAGGGGTAGAGGGAAAATAGTGAGAGGAAGGCAGACAAGAATGATGGAAAGAAGTAATGGAAAGAGGGGAACGAGGGATCGATGGAAAGAGAGAGAGAAATAAGGAGGAAAATGCAAGATAGAAGAGAGAGGAGTAGAAGGAATGAGAGGAATGAGAGAGAAACTGAAAGGAGTTTCTATAGGAGAGATGAATGACATGAACAAGTTGTTAA
Organism: Oncorhynchus mykiss; assembly: GCF_013265735.2. Classification (NCBI taxonomy): domain Eukaryota; kingdom Metazoa; phylum Chordata; class Actinopteri; order Salmoniformes; family Salmonidae; genus Oncorhynchus; species Oncorhynchus mykiss. Next base: position 14,914,753 of record NC_048567.1, on the reverse strand, counting down.
AAAAAGAAAAGGGAACAGGAAGTCTTCAGATGCAAAGCAGTGCATGCATTCGCTTAGGACCCCCGGCCGCTAGGGGTACCCCAACTCAAAAATATGTATGGGATCTCAGTCGGGGTCTCAACTTACAGTTGAGAGTTAGAATAATAGAATACACAAGGTGTAATTTCGACATTTTGTTGTGCATCAGCAGTTTTTCTCTTGTAATGTCAGTCACTGACATTCGCTCAATTTGCCCATGTCAGCAAAACATATTTTAATTGGTAAGTTAATATAGCCAGCTATCTGACTGACCAGGCACGTGCCCAGTGGACCTTAAAACTGCAACATTTTCTGTCCACTCCATGGCAAAATGTGTAGAATTCCATGAAACTAGCTTTAAAAGTGCAACTTTTTCTGTCCGCTCCTTGGCAAAATTGGTAGAATTCCATTAAATGAGTTTTAAAAATGCAACATTTTCTCTCCAACCCATGACAAAATGTGTAGAATTGCAGGAAATTAACTTGAAAACTTGAAAACATTTCTTATCTCTGCCATCAAGAAGGACACCACTAAAATAGTTTACCTGCGAAGTTGGGTGCCCTCAAACCAAATCTTGCTTAGGGCCTCCAGAAATGTAGGGCTGGCCCTGAGGTCAGAAGCAGAGATGGGGTAAATCAATAAGCACTGCAATGAAAAAGGAGGGCAATAAGAGAGAAAGAGAAAGTTGTATGTGTGTGTGTGCACGCATGTGTGTGTGTTTGCCTGTGTGTGATGTGTGTGTGACAGGGGTGCTATGGTAACAGTTGGATCAGTGACTGTAACGTAACAGATCAGAGCGTGCCACTTGTCACCACCAAAAAAAAAAGTTTAATTATGAAATGCACACGGCAGCAGCTTGGGCCGATCGGCTTAGAGCAGAAAGGCAGACCGAGGCAGAGACAGACAGATACAGTATGTTCAACATCCAATATGGGATCTCTACCAATAGCAGGGTTTAACGCTTTCAGCCGTCTAGGTCTTAGGGCAGCCTGTTTAATGAAAAACGACCCCGCGTGACCCTACAGGGTCTCTAAGGGCCCTGCACAGGGGCCTCTGGGTCTCTCCATTCCCTGAGCTAAAGAATTACATCCCAACCCTTTTGGCCTACCACTAATTACAACAGGCTAACCTGCTTCTACTATTTGTTGTTGTGCTGTTGTTGCCCTGCTAAAGATGCTGTAGCTGGCATATCTGTGTGGCGCTACGCTCCGTGTCAGACGGCAAGGTCACAATGCTTTTCTCTTGACAATCTGGCTCCCGAGCAGCCACAGGAGATGGAGCTAAAGGTCTTGAGACAGCCTAAATAACCCAGAGAGGAAAGAGGAAGGCAGTGTGATTACATGCCAGACGTCACTACGCTATAGTAGGGGAGAGTGGAGACATTTTTTACATTCAGCATCACTCCCTCAAGGGAAATATAGTATTCTTTCTAACAAAGGTATTTAAATATATTTCAGGATGTTGTGTATCCCTGGAAATATTCAGAATTCATGTAAAGATTACAGTTTGGAAAACATAGCTTGTCCAAAAAAACGTGCACTCTTGGCACAAGTTGAGTTGAGCCAGCGAAAATTCCTTGCATTAAGCCTGGGGAAAAAAACACTTCAATTTAATAAACTTTCCATTGGCTCAACCATTGACTGAACTTGCACCATGGCCATTGGCTCAACTTACCCAAGGCAAACATTTTGACTATATTAGCCCACACAGCTACAAGGATGCACTTTTATGCTACTTAGGTTTATGGCCTTATATTGAATCTGATAGAGACCCCAACTGATGTATAGAACAATCTTAAAAGTATCTGCTTTGGTTTAGATACAAGCATCATGAAACCTTGGACCTAACTTACTTACAACCTTTTCAATGTGAATTCTTCCTTCACAGACTCCAATTTTGTTTATGGCTTTCCAGAAACAAGGGTGGCTCAATTGACCCCTTTGGCCTAACTTACCTCACTCTCCCCTACCACATGGATCAGAGCGTAGGCAATCTGGCACAGGTAGTCAGTTAATCTGCAGTAGCAAAGCTTGTTGGATTCTCTTGTTGGATTTGGAGGACATTGAGTTTCGGAATGACGTGCCGGGATCAGGGACTTGAAGCTGTTTTATCTTTCCAAGAGGGTCTCTGTGTGTGTGTGTGTGTGTGTGTGTGTGTGTGTGTGTGTGTGTGTGTGTGTGTGTGTGTGTGTGTGTGTGTGTGTGTGTGTGTGTGTGTGTGGGTGTGGGTGTGTGTGTGTGTGTGTGTGTGAGCATGAGTGTGTGTGTGTGTGTCTAGGGTTTCCATCCTAATTCCCCTTTGTGACCCAGCCATGTTTGAGTAGGTGGAGGGGCCATGGTTATCTGGGTGAAGAGGGATTTGGAAGAGGGAGAACCCAATCAGACATCCACTGCCTCAAACGGTATATCTCTTCCTGGCCCTCTTCCTATCTCTGTTTCTCTATCCTTATATCTCTCCTGACCCCTCTTCCTACCTCTGCCTCTCTATCCCTATATCTCTCCCTGACCCCTCTTCCTTACTTAATACCTCTGTCTCTCTATCCCTATATCTCTTCCTGACCCATCTTCCTATCTCTGCCTCTCTATCCCTATATCTCTCCCTGACTCATCTTCCTCTCTCTTACCCTCTATCTCTGTCTCTTTATCCCTATATCTCTCCCTGACCCCTCTTCCTCTCCCTTACCCTCTATCTCTGTCTCTCTGTCCCTCTCGATCCCTCTCTCTATCTCTCTTTCTGTTCCTGTCCTGTGTTGGTCAGAGTCAGGGGGTTGAAGAGGAGGATGTGTGTGTGCGCACACATGTGCGTGCGTGCGTGGGTGGCGGTGGTGGCTGGGTGGGTGGCGGTGTTGGAAGAATCGAGGGGGGCGACGGGGGAGGTTGAGACATCCAGCTGTGGTTCCCCAGATTGGGGAAGGATTATTCCCCAAATCTGTTCCATTTATCCCAAGCCCCCTAACAAGCTTGTGCATAACAGCTATTAAATACATTGATATTGTGAGTCAGATGCTCGACATCAGCACGTTAAATAACACACCACCTTCCGTTTTGGTGGACCAATCAAAAGGAAGGTCAAGTGTTTGTTTGCACTTTGACCCTGTTATGACACCCTGTGTATGAAGCAAGGCTGCACACGTCTGAATGAACACACCACAGAACGTTACGATGGCAACCTTGGTGAAGGGAGCATGATGCAAAGGTGTGGGGGGAAGTGAGTGAGACTTCATCAAATAACTTGCCTTGACTTGAAGTATCACATAAATAGAACCAACAACATACTAAACAAACAGAATAACTTTAAAATTAGTAGAATAGGATAATGATAATTCAACCAACACGATACAGATATTCATACTTTGATATTTGACTTTACTTTTTTTTTTTTTTTATTGTTTTTGAAAGATCTGGCTCTTGACCCTCTTCTGAGACATTGTGTAGGAGGCAAGGCCAAGATGCAGGACTAAATGTTAAACACTTCTATAATGTGCTCGCTCTGGATCTGGGCTGGGGAGTGCATGACTGTGCTTGTGACATATTTAGAAAATGTATATATTTTTCACCTTTATTTAACCAGGTAGTCTAGTTGAGAACAAGTTCTCATTTACAACTGCGACCTGGCCAAGAATCAAGCAAAGCAGTTTGACACATACAACAACAAAGTTTTACACATTGAATAAACAAACATACAGTCAATTAATGAGGTAGAAAAATCTGTATACAGTGTGTGCAAATGAGGTAAGATAAGGAAGGTAAGGCAATAAATAGGCCACGGTGGCGAAGTAATTACAATATACCAATTAAAACACTGGAGTGATTGATATGCAGAAGATGAATGAGCAAGTAGAGAGACTGGGGTGCAAAGGAGCAAGATAAATAAATAAATACAGAATGGGGATGAGGTAGTTGGATGGGCTATATTACAGATGGGCTGTGCACAGGGGCGGCAGGGTAGCCTAGTGGTTAGAGTGTTGGACTAGTAACCGGAAGGTTGCAAGTTCAAACCCCCAAGTTGACAAGGTACTAATCTGTTGTTCTGCCCCTGAACAGGCAGTTAACCCACTGTTCCTAGGCAGCCATTGAAAATCAGAATTTGTTCTTAACTGACTTGCCTAGTTAGATAAAGGTTCAAACAAAAAGTGCAGTGACTCAGCGTGCTTGGGCCTCTCCTTTTTTTATTGTATATTAATGATTTGAAAGAGGCTTGTTCTTGCCGTCTTTTTCTTTATGCAGACTATTATCTACACTTCTGGTGTCTCACAGAAGTAAAACTATGTTGGAGAGCATACTTAGCACAGAGCTTACTAACACTAGCAAATGGCTTGGAGATAATAAGCTATCTCTGCACTTAGGGAAAACTGAAGCAATTATTTTTGGATCCAGACCTAAATTGTGTAGGTTGTCTGAAATCAGAGTGGAGTTAGGGGGTGAGGTGCTGACTACTAAAACCTCTGTTAGCTACTTGGGATGTATCCTTGATGGAAGCTTGGGAGGTGTGAGCATGGCCAATACGGTGCTAGGGAAGGGTAATGCCAGGACTACGTTTTTGGCTAGAAAGTCCAAGTTGCTTGATAAGGACTCCATGAAGGTGCTAGCTACTGCCCTCATGTAATGCCATTTTGACTATAATAGTACTTCCTGGTTTGGGGGCTTATTTAAATTTATGAAGGGGAAACTCCAGATAGCCCAGAATAAGTTGATCAGGGTAGTATTGAAGGTGAGTCCACGTACTCACATAGGCAGGAGCTGCTTTCAGGATCTAAACTAGCTGCCTGTTGAGGCTAGGGTGTCCCAGATTAGACTAGGTTTGGTTTACAGGAGTATTTATGGTCCTGCGACCAGATATTTAAGTAATTACTTTCCTCGTGTTAGGGATGCACACAGTCACAGCACTAGATCAGGTGTTGCTGATGTGTGCATATACAGGTTCAGGAGTAATGCTGGGAAAGGTACTTTCTTGTATACTGGAGCCTCAGAATGGAATGAGTTGCCTCTGCCTATAAAAACAACGTCCTCTCTGGGCAGCTTTAAACATAAAGTAAAAATATGTTTGATGTTCTCTGTGCCCACATGAATAACCCCTATGATGTAACTGGAATGATGAGATAGATGTTCTTCTTTTATGTTTTTGTTTTATTATTTCACTGCCATACTGTGTTCGATCTTGTATAGCCATCTTGTCTCAAGAGGACCACAATGGAAATAAGTCCCAGACTTTATGATGTGTTATCCTCGATGATTTTATTCATGTGCATGTATGGCTTTTAAGTTTTATGTGTGCTTGTTTTTTAAAATGGTTGAATTAATAAACTAAACTAAAAGACATATGACTTGAAAATGACAAACATCCCTTTGGGGACAATACAGTATGTCTTATTTTATAAATAAACAAAGAACATTACAAGTATAACGCTAGTTCAATTCAAGTGATATGGATACTAGTGGTGCATATGATCAGGCCAGAGTCTCAGAACAAGCTAGCTAAGCTACGCTGCAGTGCTTCTTAGAGGAAGTATGGTAGTAGATTCCTTTGTGATGTGACGATGTTAGAGGCTGGCTGGGGATCACCACCACAATATTATTAGGTCACTTTTAATAAGACTCTCTTCAGCTGAGTGAAATGTATGGAAAGAAAAGTGCTGACACCTCCCTCTTTCCCTCCCTCTCTCCCTGTCTTTCTCATCCAATTCCGAGTGCTTACTCTACGCCAGTGATTTTCATGCAGCGCCGTCGGTCCACGGCCCACAAACTTTAACGCTTGCTGTCTCTGCCGCTCCATCTATCACCACGCATGGGTTTGATGGAGGGAAGATTGGAGGGAAGGAGGGATGGAGGTAGGGAAGGGGGATCATATTTAAATTTGAGGTCAGAGAAGACGATGTGTTTTGCCCAGCCTTGTGTATCCCATTTTTATTTAGTGGCCCGTCAGCTGCGGCCCGTCTCAGACACATGAATATCTACATCTTCACAGGCCAGGCAATAACCCACCCAGATAGACATGATCAGGGTTTGACAGGCCAGGCAATAACCCACCCAGATAGACATGATCAGGGTTTGACAGGCCAGGCATTAACCCACCCGGATAGACAGAGATAGACATGATCAGGGTTTGACAGGCCAGGCAATAACCCACCCAGATAGACAGAGACAGACATGATCAGGGTTTGACAGGCCAGGCAATAACCCACCCAGATAGACATGATCAGGGTCTGACAGCCCAGGCAATAACCCACCCAGATAGACATGATCAGGGTTTGACAGGCCAGGCAATAACCCACCCAGATAGACAGAGACAGACATGATCAGGGTCTGACAGCCCAGGCAATAACCCACCCAGATAGACATGATCAGGGTCTGACAGCCCAGGTAATAACCCACCCAGATAGACAGAGATAGACATGATCAGGGTTTGACAGGCCAAGCAATAACCCACCCAGATAGACATGATCAGGGTTTGACAGGCCAGGCAATAACCCACCCAGATAGACATGATCAGGGTTTGACAGGCCAGGCAATAACCCACCCAGATAGACATGATCAGGGTCTGACAGCCCAGGCAATAACCCACCCAGATAGACATGATCAGGGTTTGACAGGCCAGGCAATAACCCACCCAGATAGACAGAGACAGACATGATCAGGGTCTGACAGCCCAGGCAATAACCCACCCAGATAGACATGATCAGGGTCTGACAGCCCAGGTAATAACCCACCCAGATAGACAGAGATAGACATGATCAGGGTTTGACAGGCCAAGCAATAACCCACCCAGATAGACATGATCAGGGTTTGACAGGCCAGGCAATAACCCACCCAGATAGACATGATCAGGGTTTGACAGGCCAGGCAATAACCCACCCAGATAGACATGATCAGGGTTTGACAGGCCAGGCAATAACCCACCCAGATAGACATGATCAGGGTCTGACAGTCCAGGCAATAACCCACCCAGATAGACAGAGATAGACATGATCAGGGTATGACAGGCCAAGCAATAACCCACCCAGATAGACATGATCAGGGTTTGACAGGCCAGGCAATAGCCCACCCAGATAGACAGAGACAGACATGATCAGGGTCTGACAGGCCAGGCAATAACCCACCCAGATAGACATGATCAGGGTTTGACAGGCCAGGCAATAACCCACCCAGATAGACAGAGACAGACATGATCAGGGTCTGACAGCCCAGGCAATAACCCACCCAGATAGACATGATCAGGGTCTGACAGCCCAGGTAATAACCCACCCAGATAGACAGAGATAGACATGATCAGGGTTTGACAGGCCAAGCAATAACCCACCCAGATAGACATGATCAGGGTTTGACAGGCCAGGCAATAACCCACCCAGATAGACATGATCAGGGTTTGACAGGCCAGGCAATAACCCACCCAGATAGACATGATCAGGGTCTGACAGCCCAGGCAATAACCCACCCAGATAGACATGATCAGGGTTTGACAGGCCAGGCAATAACCCACCCAGATAGACAGAGACAGACATGATCAGGTTCTGACAGCCCAGGCAATAACCCACCCAGATAGACATGATCAGGGTCTGACAGCCCAGGTAATAACCCACCCAGATAGACAGAGATAGACATGATCAGGGTTTGACAGGCCAAGCAATAACCCACCCAGATAGACATGATCAGGGTTTGACAGGCCAGGCAATAACCCACCCAGATAGACATGATCAGGGTTTGACAGGCCAGACAATAACCCACCCAGATAGACATGATCAGGGTTTGACAGGCCAGGCAATAACCCACCCAGATAGATATGATCAGGGTCTGACAGACCAGGCAATAACCCACCCAGATAGACAGAGATAGACATGATCAGGGTATGACAGGCCAAGCAATAACCCACCCAGATAGACATGATCAGGGTTTGACAGGCCAGGCAATAGCCCACCCAGATAGACATGATCAGGGTTTGACAGGCCAGGCAATAACCCAGCCAGATAGACATGATCAGGGTTTGACAGGCCAGGCAATAACCCACCCAAATAGACATGATCAGGGTTTGACAGGCCAGGCAATAACCCACCCAGATAGACATGATCAGGGTTTGACAGGCCAAGCAATAACCCACCCAGATAGACATGATCAGGGTTTGACAGGCCAGGCAATAACCCACCCAGATAGACAGAGATAGACATGATCAGGGTTTGACAGGCCAGGCAATAACCCACCCAGATAGACATGATCAGGGTTTGACAGGCCAGGCAATAACCCACCCAGATAGACAGAGATAGACATGATCAGGGATTGACAGGCCAGGCAATAACCCACCCAGATAGACAGAGATAGACATGATCAGGGTCTGACAGGCCAGGCAATAACCCACCCAGATAGACAGGGATAGACATGATCAGGGTTTGACAGGCCAAGCAATAACCCACCCAGATAGACAGAGATAGACACGATCCAGGGTCTGACAGGCATGGAACTTGACATGGCCACACAATCTGGGTTGCTCCCCGAGTGTCACTGATAAAACAGAGGGATTAGGAAACGGATGGATGCAACTGAGTTAAATCTAGGAAAGCTAAAAATGGGGAGGATAACAAAGCAGGGGCAGAAACGTTGTCGAATGGATCCAAAAAAGCGATTAAGAGGTAAAATGACGCTTTAATAACATAAGCTGTATGGCCTATCATCTCTGTTCCGCTGGCCACACGCGTGCACACACACACACGCGCCTGCGCACCCACACCTACCTCAGCCAACAGATGGGTTTTGGGTCGGCTGAGGTGGAGCTTGCCATCCTCCCTATCCCTCCATCCCTTTTTCAGAAATCCATTTTAATTAACATATCAGAGATCCAAACGAGGTTAAACCCTTCTCCTGCTCTCTCTAATCTCCTCCAGTTAAAACTGACCAGGCATGGAGCCCACATAATCAGCCCGGCCGATGGCACCACAGGGCCTCATGCATCTATACCTTTTCCTACTGCACACTGCCAACTTAATACCCTGGACTTTACATTGCCTTACATCTCTACTATAGCTGGTATATCGGTGCATATATAGAGGACATATCCTAATGTAAAAACAAGCTGCGTCAAGTGGATATCAAGTCCCTTGACACTGGTATTGAGAACAGTGCTGTGGTGTATCTTTTAATGATTTGTCCAATATGTTTTGAGTATAGCTGAACGAATAGACTAGTAAACCCCCGTTCTTGGTGATTATAGTGCCAAAAGCCAGTGTTGGTCCCAGTTACAGCTGCATGACTTATATTCTCCTCAGCAGCAGCTGTCGGCTATTGGATCTATGATGGGACCCTGGTGGTTCACCTCACCCCGAACCCTGAGACCTACTCCCTCTTTCCCTCTCTCCTTTTATTCCTCTCTCCCTGCATCAATTCACTCCCACCCCAAAGCTCACTCCCTCCTTTCCTCTCTCCCTTTCTAACTCTATCACTTCACCACCCTAGAAACACATTCTCTCCTTCCCTGTCTTCCTCATTCCCTCTCAAACTCCATCACCCCCACCCCGTCAAAAATAAAATGATCTCTTTCCCCCATGGCCTCACTGAACCGTTAGAACATACTCCTTCCCTTCTTCCCACCTTCTCTCCGTCATCAGCGAGGTGTCTGAGAGGTGACTGTCACCCCTCCGCCTGCCGTACTGGGCTCAGCTCTCAGCCTCACAGCCCCCCAGAGTCCTGCCAGGGAAAGTTGAGCTGCCTAACAGATGGAGCCTATTGTCTTGGGAGGAGAGTAAGACAGGGTGCAGTGCCGTGGTGGCGCATAGAATAGAGGGTCTGGCTGGAGTAGAGGAGGAGAGGGTGGGGGGGTGTAGGGGGGTTAACACATGATGGTTCAAATCTGTTGGTCCTGACAGCATTTCAGGAGGAGTGCTTGGTTAATAGTATCCTGGAATGTTCCTCTCCTGGAGTTTTAATGAACCCTGAGCCAAAAGGCCTAATGAAGCGTGCTCCTTTGCCAAAACACATCCCTCAACCTGACCCCCCTGACCCCCCGCCCCTCCCACGCCTCTGGTGGGGGCGTCTCCATGTCCCCGCCGAGAAAGTTGTCAGAGGGACAGAGTTAGTTATAGAGTGAGGGCCAGCAATTAAGACAATAGAATGCCGGAGCATGTGCCTGCATATGTTTTCAAGATGGGGGTGGCTTCTGTCTGCCTTTCTTTTTCGATTTTGTTTTGTTTTGCATATTTCTTTGTTTCTTTGTGGTCCCTGACAGAAAGGGGCGGTTGGCAAAAGCTGGGGTTCTTCATCCTTTTTAACCAATTACTCCCCCTTCCAGGACACACACAGAGACCCTCCTTAGTTGGTCCTTATTATGGTTTAAGTGTCCTTTGAACAACCGAGGACCTCATTATTTGTTAACTTAAGCCTTAACCAGACAAAGAGACAGGAGTGAGTGAGTGCGTGTGCGTGTGTGTGTGTGTGTGTGTATGTGTGTGTGTGTGTGTGTGTGTGTGTGTGTGTGTGTGTGTGTGTGTGTGTGTGTGTGTGTGTGTGTGTGTGTGTGTGTGTGTGTGTGTGTGTGTGTGTGTGTGTGTGTGTGTGTGTGTGTGTGTGTGTGTGTGTGTGAATGTGTGAGTTAAGGATTAATAAAGTGCCAGGCTACTAATGAAGCATCCTTTGTTTACGTTCTACAGCAGTGGTATAAACTCAGTGGGCTCAATACGGTGTGGTATGCCAGGTCGCTATGCTCTCATTTAAATAAGAAGAAACAAAGCCAGGACGAGAGAGGGGGGGCATTAACTTCAAAAGAGATTCTTGCTTAATTGCAAAACTGTGAGAAAACAAACTCCCTCGGAAGAGAGAAAAAAACAAGGATTAAAGTTGCATCATCGAGTACAGACAGTCTATAGAATGATGCAGTTGCTTTGATCCTATCGGAGGTAACGGACATATTTTACACTGGACAGATGCTGGTGATGCTGTGGCATTTCACTGACCTGACATTCTGAACATTCTACCTACTCATTTTCCCTCTCGTTCTTCCATCATTATTTGACTGTGTTGGTATTCATCTGATTGTTTGCATGGTACTTCTTCATTCACAGAAGGTTCATTTTAAGTACAACTGTACCAATTAATGTTGTCCTGTTGTAAATTATACCAGTCGCTAATGCATTTGAAGAAGTGAATAACTGTGTTTGATTTGGAGACAGAGTGGACATCCTAAAACATATCCTGACATCTTAACCTTTCCTCCTAATCATCTTCATTTTACACAGTTCTAAAATGCAGCTTTGATGGAAAAGTGACCAGTATGTAGGAGGTTAATCTGTAAAACTGGAGCACCACACTCAGCCAGCCAGGTGGCTTTCTCTATTTGCCTTCCTGAAGTGCAGTTCCAACAACAGGCAGAGAGCAGTGTCTTTAAACCAAAGAGGATAACGGGCACTGGGCTGGAAAGGTTCACTCCTGAAGCAAAACATATAGAGAAACAAACTGAGTATGGATGATCGCCATTTTTTAATTAAATGGGAAGTTACTGAAAAAAATGATAATGAGAATCAGACTCTTTTAAGAAACAGGGTGAACAACCTGAATGGGCAATCACTGTGGTTCCGGCGGTGAGCATTCCTGAACCCAGCGGTCTAATGGTGCAATTCATTACAGGCCTTATTAGAATAAGCGAAGACTTTATGATATAATAATAAACAGACAGCTACGGCAGCACACAAATCCACGCACGTACACACATCTTCGGCAGAGAAATACAGACACACACGTAGAAATAAAGCAATCAAGTTTATTTAAATGAGTGCGTGGGCTGCATAAACAGTGGAAACGGGGCAAAACATTAAGGGCAGAACGTGCCTGTGCATTCCTGATCTGACAGAGGTGGGGGGGTTGGTGCAAGTGGGTTGCGAGGGAGAGGTGTTTGTGTGTGTGTTGAGGCAGCTGTGACCATTAGTGCTGGAGGATGCATACTCACACACTCACACACCCACACGCCTAGACATACAGTACCAGTCAAAAGTTTGGACACACCTCAAGGGTTTTTCTTTATTTGTACTATTTTCTACATTGTAGAATTATAGTGAAGACATCAAAACTATGAAATAACACGTGGAATCGTGTAGTAACCAAACAATTGTTACATGTATTTACATTTGAGATTCTTCAAAGTAGCCACCCTTTGCCTTGATGACAGCTTTGCACACTCTTGGCATTCTCTCAACCAGCTTCATTAGGTTGTAAACTGGAATGCATTTCAATTAACATGTGTGCCTTGTTAAAAGTTCATTTGTGGAATTTCATTCCTTCTTAATGCGTTTGAGCCAATCAGTTGTGTTGTGACTAGGTACGGGTGGTATACAGGAGATAGCCCTAGTCCATACGTCAGGAACAACTCAAATAAGCAAAGATAAATGACAGTCCATCATTACTTTAAGATAAGAAGGTCAATCAATCTGGAAAGTATTTGCAGTCGCAAAATCCATCAAGCGCTATGATGAAACTTGCTCTCATGAGGAACGCCACAGAAAAGGAAGACCCAGAGTTACCACTGATGCAAATGATAAGTTCATAAGAGTTAACTACACCTCAGATAAATGATTCACAGAGTTCAAGTAACAGACACACATCAACTGTTCAGAGGAGACTATGTGAATCAGGCCTTCATGGTCGAATTGCTGCAAATAAATCACTACTAAAGGACACCAATAAGAAGAAGAGTCTTGCTTGGGTTAAGAAACACGATCAATGGACATTAGACTGGTGGAAATCTGTCCTTTGGTCTGATGAGTTCAAATTTGAGATTTTTGGTTCCAACTGCCATGTCTTTGTGAGACGCAGAGTAGGTGAAAGGATGATCTCCACATATGTGGTTCCCACTGTGAAGCATGGATGAGGTTGTGTGATGGTGTGGGGGTGCTTTGCTGGAGACACTGTCTGTGACTTATTTAGAATTCAAGGCACACTTAACCAGCTTGGATACCGCAGCGATACGCCATCCCATCTGGTTTCCGCTTAGTGAGACTATCATTAGTTTTTCAACAGGAAAATGACCCAACACACCTCCAGGCTGTGTAAGGGCTATTTGACCAAGAAGGAGAGTGATGGAGTGCTGCATCAGATGACCTGGCCTCCACAATTGTCACGTTCGGCGTATGAATCGGACCAAGGCGTAGAGTGGTATGCGTACATTCTTTATTATTATAAGAATGAACACTGAACAAATTAAACAAAATTACAAAACGACATGTGAAGCTATACAAATGTGTGCTGACAGGCAACTACACATAGACAAGAACCCACGAACACAAAAGGGAAATGGCTACCTAAATATGATCCCCAATCAGAGACGACGATAAACAGCTGCCTTTGATTGGGAACCATATCAGGCCACATTAGACATACAAATTACCTAGACCTACAAAACCCCTAGACCTACAAAACCCCTAGACAATACAAAAACTAGCATACCCACCCTCGTCACACCCTGACCTAACCAAAATATAAAGAAAACAGAGATATCTAAGGTCAGAGCATGACAGTAACCCCTCCTCCCCCCCAAAGGTGCGGACTCCCGGCCGCAAATCTGAACCTATAGGGGAGGTTCCGGGTGGGCATCTACCTTCGCTGGCGGCTCTGTTCTGGACACAGTCCCCCCTCCTTACGCTGATCCCTCCACCTTTGTGGAACCAGACGGCTGATTATCGCCAGAGGCTCTGGACTGCGGATCATCGCGGAGGCCCCGGACTAGGAACTGTCGCTGGAGACCCCGGGCTGGGGACTGTCGGTGGAGGTTCTAGACTGTGGACCGTCGGTGGAGGTTCCGGACTGTGGACCGTCGTTGGAGATTCCGGACTGTGGCCCGTCGGTGGAGGTTCGGACTGTGGACCGTCGGTGGAGGTTCCGGACTGTGGACCGTCGTTGGAGATTCCGGACTGTGGCCCGTCGGTGGAGGTTCGGACTGTGGACCGTCGGTGAAGGTTCCGGACTGTGGCCCATCATTGGAGGTTCAGGACTGTGGCCCGTCGTTGGAGGTTCCGGACTGTGGCCCTTCACTGGAGGTTCTGGACTGTGAAACGTCGGCGGAAGCTCTAGACTGGGAACTGTCGCCGGAAGCTCTGGACTGTGTACTGTCGCCGGAAGCTCTGGACTGGGTACTGTCGCCGGAAGCTCTGGACTGGGTACTGTCGCCGGAAGCTCTGGACTGTGTACTGTCGCCGGAAGCTCTGGACTGGGTACTGTCGCCGGAAGCTCTAGACTGGGAACTGTCGCCGGAAGCTCTGGACTGTGTACTGTCGCCGGAAGCTCTGGACTAGGTACTGTCGCCGGAAGCTCTGGACTGGGTACTGTCGCCGGAAGCTCTGGACTGGGAACTGTCGCCGGAAGCTCTGGACTAGGAACTATAGCCGGAAGCTCTGGACTAGGAACTATCGCCGGAAGCTCTGGACTGTGGAGGCGCGCTGGAGACCTGATGTGTGGTGCCGGCACTGGTGGTACCGGGCTGAAGACACGCATCTCAGGGCGAGTGCGGGGAGCAGGCAATGGACCCACTGGACTGTGGAGGAACGCTGGAGACCTGATGTGTGGTGCCGGCACTGGTGGTACCGGGCTGAAGACACTCATCTCAGGGCGAGTGCGGGGAGCAGAAACAGGACGTACTGGACTGTGGAGGCACACTGGAGGCCTGGTGCGTGGGACCGGTACAGGTGGCACCGGGCTGAAGACACGCACCTCAGGGCGAGTGCGGGGTGCAGGCACAGGACGTACTGGCATACTGGAGGGAAAGGGAAATGACTACCTAAATATGATCCCCAAACAGAGACAACGATAAACAGCTGCCTTTGATTGGGAACCATATCAGGCCACCATAGACGTACAAATTACCTAGACCTACAAAACCCCTAGACATACAAAACCCCTAGACAATACAAAAACTAGCATACCCACCCTTGTCACACCCTGACCTAACCAAAATATAAAGAAAACAGAGATATCTAAGGTGACAACAATCACCGTGACAACAATCACCCAACCTCAAAACAATTGAGATGGTTTGGGATGAGTTGGACCGCCCGAGTGAAGGAAAAGCAACCAACAAGTGCTCAGCATATATGAGAATTCCTTCAAGACTGTTGGAAAAGCATTCCTCATGAATCTGGTTGAGAGAATGCCAAGAGTACAAAGCTGTCATCAAGGCAAAGGGTGGCTAATTTGAAGAATCGAAAATAGAAAATGTATTTTGATATGTTAGCAGTTTTTTACAATCACTCTGGCACTAGTTTCGGAACCTTGATGTCCTTTTTCAAAACTCTCGACACAAAACTCACAAACAATGATCAAAATGCACATTTTTCAAAACTCTAACACTTTTTCCAATTGCTTGGATACAATACACATAAAGCTAAGATCATTTGTTCATTGAACTAAAATCACCTGTTTAAAATGACACCATTTAACATTAAAGTATTACCATTTCAAAATGCAATTCACACATTACATCTGAGATGACTGTCTATTCATGTCATTACAATAATCTAACTATCAATTGATCCAACTGCTCAAAATGATAAGTAACTGTTGCATTACTCTTAATGCATAGTTTTATGGAAACTGACAAACAATATTCCATGTTAAGATCACAAAAGTTTCAGGATAACGAGATCCATTGACACCAATTACAGTGGAACATGAACCAATTGGACTACATTATCTATGGGTGTAATATTTGATCATCATTCTTTATCAGACACTGTCTCTTTGGTCCCATGTACCACACATGTTTTTAGATTTGACATTACTGTACACTTTATTAGGTACACCTATCTAGTACTGGGTAGGACCCCCTTTTGCCTCCACAGCAGCCTAAATTATTCATGGTGTTGTACGTTAAGAGATGCCCTTCTGCACACCACTGTTTTAAACGGCTGTTATTTGAGCATTTGTGACCTTTCTGTTAGCGTGAATGAGTCTGGATATTCTCCTCTGACCTCTCTCATTAGCAAGGTGTTTTGGCACAAAAAAATCCCAGGAGGGCAGCTGTTTCTGAGATGCTGGAACCACCATGTGCGGCACCAACAATCATACCACGGTCAAAGTTGCTTAGATTACACATCTTGGTCAAACAACAACTAAAGTTCTCTACTCTATATACTCTATATATTGAGTGGCAGGCAGCCACATGATTCGCTGTTCGAAGGAGTAAGCTATTTGCGTTAACGCGCAGGTGTACCTAATAAATTGGCTGGTGAGTGTATGTATGCAGGCCCTTGTAATTGTTTTTCCAATACTGCCAACTAGTTACTGATGATTGATTTCACATTGTGAAAGGAGTATATAATGAAATGAGTGGAATCCACCTGCAACAACATAGGGATAACATGGAGCTGGCAGGTGATCTAGGTCACAATAGAGGTCAAGCAATGGGAGGAGGAAGACGGGGAAGACAAGGTGATCAAAGGAATGGCAGGGGACAAGCACCTCTTCTGAGAGGGGGTCGTGGGCCTCGTTCGAGAGGTGTGGGGGAATGTGTTAGAGGACATGGACCAAGACAGTGGCAGCAACAGCAAAGAGTGTCCATTGAAATCCGAGCAATAGTTGTAGACCATGTCGTAAATCATGGCATAACATTGACTGAGGCAGCTACATTGAGTCAACCAATCCTCAGAAGATCAACGGTGGCCTCAATCATCATCCGCAATGAGAACCGGTAAGTCTTCAGCATGCACTAAACATTAGGCTCCTCTCAATTGTCAAATGACTACTGCATGCCAGTGTACCATAGAGTAGGTGATGTGACTAAATGTATTCTTACTGTAATTGTCCCTGCAGAATTGAGACTAGGCCACATAGGGGATAGCAGGAGCAACATTTTGACTGACCAACAAGAGCGGGCTGTGGTCAATTTGGCTTGGGCCAGAAATGATATTCACCTTACAGAAATTTGGCAGCACATCTTGGACAATGATGACATGTTCAACAAGTTTGCCGACTATTACACGCATGCTGAAATGGCACCAGGTGTCTCTAAAACAGCTATACCGTGTACCTTTTGAAAGAAATGCAGACAGAGTGAAGCAACTGAGGACTGAGTATGTTCATTTTCAATATGCCTGTTGTGAGAAATTCCCCAAAAATTCTACATAAATTGTAATCAGTAATTCTCTTTCCAAAATATATTTTTAGAGGGTGATCGAGCTGGATACTGATGAAAACCATCACAAATTCCTCTTTTTGGACGAGGCAGGCTTCCACCTGGCCAAGACATGGAGCAGAGGTCGGTATTTCATTGGCCAGCGGGCAACCATCCAAGTACCTGGACAATGTGGGGCCAACATCACTGTGTGCGGCTATAACAGAAGATGGTGTAGTGGGACGCAGACCTCGTATTGGATCATATAATGCAGCTCTCCTTGTAACCTTCCTTGATGAGCTAAATCAGGTCTGTAGAGCTGATGGCGTGACCTATGTCATTGTGTGGGATAATGTCAGGTTCCACCATGCTCAAATGGTGCAACCATGGTTTCAGGCCCATCCACAATTTACCACCCTGTACTTACCCCCATACTCTCCTTTCCTTACAGTTTTTACAATACCTTTGGCACTAATTTCAGAACCTTGTGATCCTTTTTCAATACTCTAGACACAAAACTCAAAACGGTCATGACTTGTAATACAGGCTGTCCAATGTTCAAAATATTGCATTGTGCATTCATATCTTTAAAGAAACCATGCACTTGCAGAATCATTGGTTCAAATAACTAATGTATCATGAAATACCATGGTTTCACTGTGTAGTTGTTCATTCAATCATTAAATATTGTAGTACAAAATATGTGATAGAATACTACAGACACAGTAGAATCATTGAACAAAATCTGAAATGTATTGATGAAATACAATAAAATCATTCATAGGTTTCTTTGAATCAAAGCAAAAATAATTAGCTACAAAAAAAGGAACAAAAAGAAACAAACTACAGTAAAACATCACCTGCAGTGTTCCTCACCTGGCTTACTGTAAAACATCACCTGCAGTGTTCCTCACCTGGCTTACCGTAAAAAGCTAAACAAAGGATTGATTACTGAACTTCTATATTTCCCTCAACCCTGTCTTGTGGATTTGGCCAAAGGTTCTCATCCACATCACAATGAATGTTTTCATGAGCCAAACATCTTGGGAAGAATCTTCGGGCGAATCCAGGATTGACACTGGTCTGCCGTGATGTCATTGCATGCAAAGCTGTCGGTATCTTGTGTGTGTAATGTTCCTATGGTATTTCATGATAAATGAGTTGTGACAAAGTAATTGTAAAAAACTGTAACACATTTTTGGTTTCTACATGATTCCATATGTGTAATGGGGTGCGTGCTGGTGGCAGGGAAGTCAGACGCAGGAGAACGAAATTGGTATAAACGGAGTTATTTAATAAATGCTAACAAACTACGAAAACCAACACACAAAATAAAGAAAGTGGGTGAAAACCTGTAGCGCAAAATATACAACATGTAATTAGGGAGTTGAAACCAGGTGAGTGTGAAAACAAGACAAAACAAAAGGAACATGAAAAATGGATCAGTGATGGCTAGAAGGCCGGTGATGTCAACCGCCGAACACCACCCGAACAAGGAGAGGAACCGACTTCGGTAGAAGTCGTGACAATATGTGTTATTTCATAGTTTTGATGTCTTCACTATTATTCTACAATGTGGAAAATAGTACAAATAAATAAAAACCCTTGAATGAGTAGGTGTGTACAAACTTTTGACTGGTACTGTACACTCACAGGCACACACACACACACACACACACACACACACACACACACATATATACACACACACACATACACATACACACACACACACACACACACAGGTATTCTCTGTTTTTCCTAGGCCTAGACCTACACCCTCCAGCACACGTAGCTAAGTTTCAAATACAGTCTACTCTCTCACAAACAGACAGCCAGTCAGCGAGAGAGGGAGAGAGGAGGTGGACAGAGGTGGGGGTAAAGTAAGTAGGTGCTGTAAGATTTGTGTCAGCATGTGAGGAAATGAGGCTGGAGGGGGGCCTGAACGCTACCAGCCGACATTCCTCTGCAATCCAGAAACAAATTGATTATAGGACCCAGAGTGTCAGTGTGTGTACTTGTGTGTGTGTGTATTTGTGTGCATGAATATGTGCCAGATGGATTGCACTTCGATTAGTGTGAATGGGATAGCTGTGTTGTGCATCTCCTTTGGTGTGTGTCTGTTAGAGTGTGTGTGAAAGAGAGAGTGTGTGTGTGTGTGGTGTGTGTGTGCGTGTGTGTGCGTGCGTGCTTGGTGCAGGGTCAGGGTGAGGGAGTCAGATGCTTCCAAGGCACATGTTGCAGTATTCCTGGCAATACACACACACCCTTCCAGTATACACACACACACACACACACACACACACACACACACACACACACACACACACACACACACACACACACACACACACACACACACACACACACACACACACACACACACACACACACAACCCATCCCCCTCCTCAAACACACACAACTCACACCCACACACACAATTAATATCTGAGCTGTGGCGCTGTAGCAGACAGGTAGGTAGGGTTCTCTCTCTTCAGCTCTAGCACACAGTGTTTCTCCACCTTTAGCAACACACAGCAGTCCAGAGCTCCTCCTTGACCGTGGACCTCCTGGGTGGAGGAGAGAGATGATACATGATCTGAGATTGAGACTCCCAGCATGGCTCCCCTCACGACGCCCACAGTTCTGTTACACCAGGTTACCATGGAGATCTCACACATAATCCCCACAGATTAATCTTCATTCACAGCCAACAAACTGAAATGAATGCGAGAACACCATATCTTGGCTGAATCTAATAGGGATCACCAAATATGATAATTCTTTATTCAAAAAACCTTAACTTCATACACTCTTAGAGAAAAGGGTTCCGAATTGATTATTTGGCTGTCCCCATAGAATAGCCTTTTTGGTTCCAGATCGAACCCTTTTGGGTTCCAGGTAGAACCCTATGTGGAAAGTATTCTACATGGAACCCAAAAGGGGTTCTTAAAAGGGTTCTCCTATTGGGACAGCTGAAGAACCCTTTTTGGTTTTAGATAGCACCTTTTTTCTAAGAATGTAGAGAATCAGAAGGGAGGAACTGCTGAATCCTTTTCCTTAGCTATTAACCATTTCTGTCACAGATAGCACTTATACTGTATAGAGTAGAGGACACACAACTATTATCAATAAACTAGAATGGATTAGGATGCTGTTGGTGCCGATTCTATATGGATTGCAATTCGATACTTCAATTTTATTGCGATTTGATGTTCCAAACATATTACTCACCATATGTCTGCTGCAGTGGGACAAGAGAGACATGAGAAAAGTTTTCATCAGTCAGGGAAATAAAAAAGTGCTGAAAACATGTTGGTTTCCAATTTTCTTTAAAGATGAGGACAAGCAATAGCAATAGGATGAAAAATAGCTGAGTTTTGGCGCAGAGACAGCTGACTAGCACTAGCTAACGCTACCTACAGTAGCAACATTATATTTTTTTAAAGTACAAATCGCTAAAAAAAAATGATATCACGGTATGTAAACTAGATTTTCTTTAATGTTATGTTATCAAACAACTTTACTTCACAGAGCTGCTTCAGTCCGTATTTACCTGGAAGGTTCTTCAGATGTGTGGTCTATCTTCTGTTTACTTATGAGAAACGCTACTTTGCAGTGCTTGGTTACAGATATTATCACACATTACATGCCAATATATAACACATATTACATTTTCTCACAGCATCTGAGTTGTACAGATTACCTCATATCTCACTTCTTATCCTAAATTGAATCCCAAATGTCAAACCAGTGTCAAAACACGTGTTCACAAGACAGATACCGTGCAGCGCGCTATGTGTGTAACCGTAGCACAGCTTTCCACACTGATTGTGCAGATGAAGAGTTGGCAACAAAACACTGTCCCTTTGTGTTCTGCCAGGTATCTATTGAAACAGCACCTTCTGTTCCAGTGTAGAGCTGGAGTGTTCTATGGCCCCTCTGCTGGGGTTGGTCACATATGCAGGTGTTATTAAGGGGGCACTATGGGGGTTTGTGTATGAGGGGGGAATTGTGTGTGTCTTTGTGTCTGTGTTTTTGTGTCTGTGTATTTGTGTCTCTGTGTGCGTGTTTTTAAATGTGTTTATTGCCTCCTGCCCTGTGTATTTCACTGTGTGCGTGCCATAGAGCTCGCCCTCCAATCCTATCCACATGCCCAATTGTTTCTCACTACCATGACCGCCTCACTAACCCTCCCTTCACTGTTGAGGGATTATAACACAGGCTGGCTAATATTTAACTAATGGCTCTTCCTTGCAGCCTCCCTCCACTACCTTCCTCCCTCTCACCAACTGCCAGGGCCAGAGACATCCTCCTCAGGCAGCGCCACTGAAGTGTGGCTATGTGAAATAGAACAGGGAGGGAAGGGGCTGTGTACTGTGACATGGGAGATGGGTAAGAGAGAAAATAACCAAGGAGAGAGAGAGACAGAGAGAGAGAGAGGGAGAGAAAAGAGAGAGGGTGAGAGAGACTGAGAGTGAGTGAAAGAGAGCGATGGAGACAGGACGTTGCGTGGGAGGGCAATGAGCACAACAGTCTTGGAGAATGCCATATGCTACCTTTAGGCAAGCATAGTCTTGTGACAGCCAGGCAGTGCCTGGAAATCTCAGAACTGCAACTGTGTCGTCAGGCTATCTTCCATCGGCGCTGCTATCATATGTTTCTGGTTTGTATGTTTCTCTTTTCCTGCATCACTCCTTACAGATACAGGACTGACCGATGGAAAACAGTCAGAAATAGAGAGGGAGAGAGGGAGGGTGACAATGAACGACTTAGGCAGAGAGATTGATGGAACAAGAAAGGAAAGGAGGTCCATAATGATGACCGAGGAGCTCGAGTGAATGAAGGAAAGATACAGAAAACAAGCAAGGGAAGAATAGAGGTAGAGTAGAAAACAGAACACATGAGGTATTGTAAGTGAGAGTGAGAAAGATGTGGGGAGGGATAAGAGAGAGGATAGGGGGAGGATTCAAGGAAAGGGAAGGAAAAGAGAGTGAGAGATGGCAATAGCGTGGGAATGGAAAGATAGAGAGGTTGAGAAATGTACGGAGAAGTGGATATGGAGAGCAAAATATTGGTAGAGGGGGGGGGAGAGAGGAGAGTGGCAGACTGTTGTTGTGTGGCCACCACAGTGGATGAGAGAGGGAAGGCCAGTGGTGCTGCCAGGCAAATTTCTCCAAGACCGCTCACTAAACTACATACAACACACTCAACTACCACTTCCTCTCCTCCCTATCTTTATTTAGTGAAGTGAGGGAGGATGGCCCAAGTCCTCTGGGTCAAACAGACAATTGTACTTCCCACATTCCCAGGATTAATCATGGGAGTCTGTCTGCTCTTTTCTCTCTTCCTTCCAGTCAACTCAAAGCCCTATAGAAGCCATGCAGAGAGAAACAGAGAGAGAGAGAGAGAGAGAGAGAGAGAGTGAAACAGAGAGAGAGAGAGAGAGAAAGAGAGCGAGAGAGAGAGAGAGAGAGAGAGAGAGAGAGAGAGAGAGAGAGAGAATAGTGAGGGTAGACTGTGTCCTGCTTGCCTGTCTGTGTCCTGGCTGGTGAAATATGAAGCCAATATGTGGGGTTTCCCCTCTAAAAGGAGGGTCCCAATTGGGCTCCTTCAGGACTTTGATGCTCACCACTACAAAAGCAGATGGTTACGTCCAACCCTTCTCTCTTTATCCAGCCCTATCTGGGCCTCTTAGCCCCCTACCTGTGCACTACCAAGCAGCCTCTGCCTAGGCCCCAGAACCTAGTCAAGCATCCCTCATTCAAGGAGGGTCACACTGGCTTGGCTTGAATTGAAGTCAACTGAGTGAAAAGGCATGTTGTAGAGGAGAGAATAACATAAAGGTAGGGGTTGGATCAATACTGCACTGTTGTGCCCCCCTCCCTTCAATACTTTGCTTTCCACTTGCAGGTACAAAGCAACAGTGGACAGCAGGCAGCCAGGAATCTTTCCAGACGCTACTTGTCTAAAAAGAAACAAAAGGAGTGTTGAATGGGGAGAGAACCTGCATGTGTCTCTGAAAGAATATGATCAAAGCAGAGACAGCCTCCCGCTGTGTGTTTTGTGTCCATCGATACTTCTGTGTCTGCCCCAGTCAGTCCCTGAATCAAGTTGGAGGACAGTCCCTAAGGTCCAATCCTAGTCAACCTGCGTTGCACCCAGGCAACTTTTTGGAAGCAGGAAGGTAATCAGCGATTTAACAATGCAAATTGTTCTGAAAGCCCATCTGTAGTTCTACAGGGAGTCAGTCTCTCCCTGCTCTGCACTGCCTCTCCTGCGCTCTCTCCTGCTCTCTCTGGCACAAGCCAATTAACTGCATGAGGTCAGAGATTAACCCCTAATTGATTACATGGCGATAGTCAATTCAATTATCAATTAAAGCACCAAAAAACGTGAGGAGCGGCGAGGCACCGGGAAGTTTACTAAATGAGTTCCTCTGCAGCTTGGCTGCTGGGAAGAGAGAGAGGAGAGGGAGGAGAGGGAAGAGAGAGAGGAGAGAGATGAGAGAGGGAGGACATTTAGTACTGCTTGTTTACTATACTGTCTATACTATACTGACTAACTCAACCTGCCTTCCTTCCTTCCTTCCCTCCACAAGCACTTTCACAAAGCACAGACAGCCTCTGCACAGTGCACACATACAATGTAGGTACACATACACGCGAACACGCACACACACACTTCTTCATATTCTAAAGTTGTCTCTCTGTGAGTGAGTGTATTTATGTGTATGGTGGAGGGGGTTCTAGCTACCACCGGCCCACCCCCTCAAAAAAAGGTTTGTTTACTTGGCCATGGTAGAGAGTTGCCCCGTTCGATCAGGCCAGAGAGGGAGGGACTTGTGCTGTGCTCTCGGCTAACGAAGCCTTAGTGTGCCGTCCGTCGGACAGGTCACTTCCCTGGGCAGCCTTTAAGGCTCACACCAGTCCCCCGCCTGGTAAAGACAGGTGATGATCAAAACCTGAGCCTGAGAAACAGAGAATCACCTAACCTCAGGAAAGTAACAGTATTCCTCCCCAACCCCAACCCCAATCAAGCACTCTCTGCCGTAGCAGTGTCTTTTTATGTCAGTTTATCTGTAAAGAGGCCCTGGATTCTCTGTCATTATGGCTCCTCACTCACACTGACAACCACTGAAATGATGACAAATAAAACTCCCCCATACTCCCAAAACACCCCTGGGGACTGGTCAAACAATAAACAGGCAGCTGGAGGGGGCTAGATGGGGCTGGATGGGGCTGTAGAGGGCTGGAAGGGGCTGGAGAGGGGCGGATGGGTGGTGGAGGAATGTGCAGACTCTGCAGGGGTGAGTAGGGGGTGAGGGTGGGGGGGGTGGTGGGGGTCGAATAAAGGAGGCACCGGGAGGGGGACACCAAAGTGTGCCATAGGGAGGCATCTCCATCCCTGTGACAGAGGCCTCCTTGGCCCAGCATGGTCCAGGGTGGGTGGCGGAGGGGGGTGTATAGGGCTCAGAGGGAGGTTCCAGATGGTAGCATCCCAGTACCAGTGGGGGGCCTGGAGTCTTTATCTATGGCAGACAGTGTGCTACTGACTGCATCCCTCCCTCCCCTGCCCTCGCCTACACAGAGCAGCCTTCAGCCCAGTGCCTCACAGACCAGCCTCCAGCCCAGAGCCTCACAGACCAGCCTCCAGCCCAGAGCCTCACAGACCAGCCTCCAGCCAAGAGCCTCACAGATAAGCTTTCAGCCCAGAGCCTCACAGACAAGCTTTCAGCCCAGAGCCTCACACCCACAAGGCTAAAGTTATGAGAGTAAAGGGCAGTGT